>NW_009708376.1:28287-49691 GCF_000703405.1 Apaloderma vittatum | reverse complement strand
CCTGGAGCATGTGGTAGCGCTTATGTAAGGAGAAGTCTCTCAGTGGTGTGAAGAACAGGGCTTTTTCTGTCTTTGCTGCTTGTGTCGTGTTAGTCGATTTTTTTGAGACCTTGTGTAATCTTAGAAAGTTTGTGAGGAGAATTTTTTCTTTTTCTGATCGAGAGTAGTTCCGTGTACGAGGTACGTTTGTGACAGATGGTTTCTCTTAGAGAGATTCTTACCTTTCTGCTCTTGGGAGGGTGAGTAGGACCGGGTGTGATTGGGAGAATAAAGTGAAAAAAGGTGGGTTTTTTGTTTAATGCATGTAAGTATCAGGAAACAAGGAATAAGAGTAGATATTCTAGGAAAAAGTCTTCAGTTTACCAGTGGAAAGCGAGATTTCTGTAACATTTGGCTCATAAATATTAGACATTTGTGATTGTATTCAAAGTACTGGTTTTTGAAGTCTGTAGGTGTTGTATCTGCAATTTTAGTCCAAGAGTTTCTATTAACTTGTTTTATATACTTTGATACTTTTAGTTATATTTACGTTAGGATTTTTTTTGTGTAATACACCCCTAGAGATCAAACTTGGGAGGGAAAGAAGGAAATAATTTTTAATTACTTTCTGATAATATTTGTAGGTCAACACAGATAAATTTAAATACTGAAAAAATACTGAGAGCTGTTAAGCTATTGCAGACTGCAACTTTGGTTTATGTGTAACCTTGATTTATTTTTGCCAGTTATCTTAAATAACGAGCTGCCTGTGCATGAGAAGCTATCTCTTTTTGTTTCTACTGTAGTAATCAGCTGCTGGTTTTTGAGTCACAGTGTTTTGAAAGGATTTAATTAATTCCTAAATTCATTAGTGTTAGGAAATAGTTGTCCTTATGATCACCATTATGTGGAAGAATCATCAAAAATCTTAGAGAGCAACATAAAGCTGCTGCACGTCCAAAATGCAAGATTCACCTTGTTTATGGCAGTCTTAAGAGGAGCCACTGATACTAAAGCAACTTAATTCTGATGGAAATATGAACTGAGCAATGTGTGTTAGAAGAAAAACTTGAGAATATTCCTTTGGAGATGATGGAAAGAGATTTGTATCTCACTCCAGACCAGCAGCTGGAGTCCACGGTGCAGATGCTGAAAGGCACATCGTGCCAATAAGATGTGAACGAATGGGTGTGTCATGGAAAACTGAATAAGCCTGCTTAGCATTTCATGTTGCACTCTCAAAAACATTCTCTAAGCTATTTGATAAACTTGAGTTGCTTTCTTCCTCTTCACACAGACGTGGGTAGCTTCTCTTTCAGTCCTCTGAAAGTCTTTTTATTTTTGTGGTCATTTACTCTCTGAATCCATTTTTATCTCCAGATAGACCTGCCAATGTTTGCTGTGGTTATAGAGTGGACAGTTCATTGTCATTTTGCTTCTTAATTGCATGTTCATGTCTGATGCTTTCAGTGTGATTCAGACATTTGTGCCAGTTTCCCTGCCTTTACTTTTATAAAACATCCTTTCATTTTGGAGAAGCTCTGCTGCTTTGTAATTCGTTCAATACTTGAGAGAAACGTTCAGAAGTGGTTACTACATCTTGTGGAGTTTTTCTGGAAAAATTTTTTGGTTTCGTGTTCTGAGTTTGAACATGTTTTAAAAGGGACTTTTCTAAGTATTTTTACCATTTGTTGGATCTTTCTGTTGCGTGAGTCTGGTGCTGCAGGACGTGAAGCTGCCTATTTCATCGGCCTGGAAGCCGATGCTCTTTATTTACATGAGTCAAATAGGTAAGACGGCAGCACTGATGGAAACTTTATCAGTATTGACCTAGAGAAATCTCCAAAGTCTTATGTTTTAACTTCTTATCAGTCAGGTAAATGGTTATTGGCATTGCAGTTCTAAACATAGGATGTATCTGAAATGGCAAAAAACTACATGAGCAGTTGTGGAGGATTTCATGTAATTTCCTCCTGGTAGCACATTTGGGTTGCTGGGTTTTTTTGAGAGATTGATGGGGTATGCCAGCTTCACTCGTGTGGCTGGTCTTGCTGTGATCCAGCTCGCAGAGGTGGGTTGTCACAGACTGCATCATCTTGGACCGTCCTTAATGCTCTGTGTGCAGGTCCTCTGGGTATTCTGTCCTCTGCAGAAGCACTTTGGGACTGCTGCCCAGATTTTCTCAGAATGTGCTGATACAAATGTGGTTAGGTAGGCTTGCAAACATGGCTGTGGCGGCAAAAAAAATGCTGAATAACTAGTTAATAAACCAAACCTTGGACTGGCAAGAAACTAGAGAGTCAAAAAGGATCTCAGAGCAGTTCAGTTTGTTAATTCAATCTAGATTATCTTCTGAAGAATTTATTGGATGATATTATTAGTTATATTTTTATTTTCATTAATTGGATGCCTGTATTTTGGGTGTCTAACTGAACTCAGAAAATCTGTGATCTAAAAAACAAGCAGCCCCTCTTAATGTGACTGAATCTGATCATACACAGGCGGAGTGATGATCCTGTAGGAACCCACAGACAGATTTTGCTGCATACCTGGTGGATTTGTTAACCTTCATTAATGTGTGTTAGCCTTGAGTTCCTCATCTTACATGCTCATTATGAAAAATAAAAGACATAGGATGTTTTACAGGCTGCCTATAAATAATACACTTGCTATATAATTGAGAGTGTACTGGAATTACTCACAGTATATCAATGCACTCCAGAAATAAATCTTTAAAGAAAACTTTAAATTCACAACTCTCTGATGCGTATCCTCGTTTCCTGAATTGATTTACTTCTCCCTCATATAAAACTTCCTAGAATTAACGAGAATTGGAAGTGTGGATTTTTTTTCCTTTGTACAGTTAACTATATCTAGTTGTTTTTGTCCATTTTTCATATGCCTTTAATGTTCACCCAAGTCCCTCTGAACAGGTGAGAGATTGACATAATTTGTTTTGCAGTAAAAGTTGTTATTCGCAAAGTGCACAATATATTTGTTTGGAGTAGTTAGCCTTAGCTGTGCCTCAGTTTACAAGTGATTGAGTCTTGGATGAGTAGGAATTTTAAGAATTACTTTTTTTTTCTAGGTAGAAATAACAGTTCTCCAGTGACACCATTGCAGCAGTTCTAAAGCAATCCGTATTGTTAGACCAGATGGGGGAAACAAAGAGGAAAAATAATTTGTTTATTCTCGTGAACTTTGTACAAGATCAAGTAGTCTGACATATGACTCTCTGTAAACCTTTAAATTGAAGGCTAGATTCTCTGTTTGTTACTTGAAATTACTGAACTAATCTAGTTAACTACAAAAACTGTATTATTTGAATGCTGACTGGACCCTAATGACAGTGTTCCCGTACATGTCTGCAGTGTTTCACTGCTCTATTAGTACAGTCGGTATGCTTACTGTATCTGGCCTTCTCAGCAGAAATTTTTGAGTACTGTCCTTGTTAGCTGATTTAAATTGTATGGGAGCAAGACATCTTTTGCTTTCCTTGCTGCTGACTGCATGGGAAAGAGCTGTTTTGATGGATCGGTGACTCACTCTCTGAAGTTCTAGGATTTTTTTTCTGCACACTCACACAGGGAGATTCTTTTATAAGTATATATCTGATAAACTTTTTTGTCTCGTTCCTTCCCTTTTCTTCTCTTTGTTTTCTCCATCCCAAACTGATGGTAGAAATATAAAAGTCGTGGAAGAATCCCATTCTTCAGTATTTCACATTCTTTCTTTTTGCTCCCAAGGAAAGGACAGGCATATAGAAGAAGGGGTTCTGGGGGTGTGTGTGAATGCAACCCCACTGATGGGTCTAATTTTAGTTTTTGAACTGTGACACTGAACTTTTCTTTAGTTACGGCTAGGAGTTTTATATTTTGGTTTGGGTCATGTGGGTTTTTTTTTGTTTTCAATATCTGTAGGAAAAGGAAAGCTTTGCCTGGTGATGTTGTAGTTTCAGAATGTATAACTGAAAAATAATTTAAAGTGAAAAGTAGATTACAGACCAGAGTTTGCTTGTTAACAGACATATCCAAAGTAACTAGAATTTCATAGATCTGAGCAACAGAAGTTGAAATTTGTCTCTTTTGGTTTCCAGTCAGTCTTTCTAAGCATTTTATATTGTAATCCTGCAGGAGAATGAGAATCTTGTTTGCAGATGGCTGAATGTTGCAGGATCAAGTCTGGATTTGAAGTTCTGATCCCAGCTAGAATTACTGTATCTTTCTATGGTGATTTCTAGTGGCAGTAGCATTAGAGTAACTATTAAATTTGCAGATATTCCAGCATATTTCTGTAATTATAAAGTAACTTTATAATTAATGCTTTTCCAAATGTAGAAACACTAATCTGTTAATGTAATTTTGCACCTGCGTGGATAAATGGATGCAGATTTTGTGTGGTCTCTTGTTCTGCTTTACCAGTGAGTATTTTCTGCCTGTGATGTGATAGATTTATATTTATGTTGGTGTTTAAACAGCACTTACACTGGTTTAAGGGGCATAATTCACAGCTTCAGGTGAAATGGTAAAATTTTATGTGATGACAAAACCTAAGAAAAGATTCTATTAAAGGGAAAATGTGCATTACCTTTGAAGGTGTTTTTTCTGAGTTTACTGCTAATCTGTTTTGTTGATGGAATATGCTGGGACAGACTTGTGGTAGGTGGGGTGGTTTTTTGTAGTTTTTTTAAATTGTGATCTACTAATTCTGTTTTCTCTGAAGCTAACCAGGAATATGCTTTTGACAAAATGGGTGTGTCAAGTGAAGGAGGCGTTTTTGGAAAGTATTATGTTGTTATGAAAAACATTTTTACATGAACATTAACCAGTTATGATGGGAAATTTAAAGAAGTTGATTTCGGTCAAATGGCACAGCTGTGCTTGCACTCACTTAGGATGTTAAGTCTGAAGTTCTTTGTAAGACTGTTCTTTTTCTTATCATGATTTGGAACAGGGGGATGTTTGAAACCATGGGGAAAAATTTTTGGGACACAAATTGGTGGCTTTCCAGTCCCGTTCTTAAATCCATTCTTCGGCTATGTACAACAGTGACCTATTTTTTCCTAGTGTCTGAGCATCCAGCAGCTCTTGTCATCATCATTTATCTAAAGGTTTTAGAGGTTTAGTGTTATGGTGTGGGGTTTTTTGGTTTTTGTTTGGTTTTACACCAATCAAAATAATGCATTGTGAGAGCTCTTTACAATATAATGAGCTTAGAGCAATGGACTTTGCTTGCCTGTATTACGTTCTGTTAGAACTTGGCAGCAATTACAACTGAGGCTTTATTTAACACATCCGCGTTTCTAGTGGAGTTAATTTTAACGGGTTTGTTATTAGTATTGGAGCTTTGTCAGGCAGTGACAGAAAGTGCTGCAGAGTTGCAGTGGCTGCTTCTCATAGCTTATCCACTGCAACATAATGTGATTTTCGAAGTTGGATTTGCTTTTGTTTTATTAGGGTTTGAAATTTAGATTATTTTCTTAAGTAATGTAAATGCTGCGCTTTTCAGTTCTCTTTCATTCTCAGGTATGGGTATATGAATTTGGGAGGCAAAATTTTTCAGCTTAATTCGAATGTGCTGAACCTTGGTTAACTTTTCAGTATTAGGAGTCTGTGGAATTTTGCACTTGGAGTAAATAAGGAAAGTGAAAGCTCAAGTGAAAATTTCCCTCTTATTTTATGTGTTTGGCTGTTGTTGATGACTGGAAAAGGTTTGACAGTTACGAGAATGTAATTTGAAATCAGGTGCTTGTTGTCACTTTACACGGGTATTTTTGTGACAGAGTGAAAACCTGTCAGTTCCTGCCCACTCCTAAGCCCTGATTATGCTTGGAGAAGTAACCTAGCAAAAAAACCAAGAGGCAGCTTAATTGCTAAGTTTTCATGAATTTTTTGAACTTGGCAAAACCAAAAGTTTTTGAAAAATCTGTGGCATTTAAAATGTTTTGCTATGAATTACTTAAGCTGTGTGCCCTGGGGTCATAGGCTTGTATTTCAGTATGCAGCTTGGCGAAACTCTGTGTGCACAGTCTGTGGAGCTCCCAACTTCTGGTTGTCCGATACCGTACTTTTAAATCCCATCTTTTATTTACACTAAACGTTGAATGCTAGTATTCTGTAGTAGCAGCTTGGGCAATGCTTTTGGTTGTTCATTTGAAATACTTGTAGTCTTCTGGCTGACCTTTTAATTCATTTTGGGAAGCATTGTGAAATGCAGTGCAGTGGGGAGGCGCTTCCTGTGAGAGGGGAAGGGTGTGCAGTCTTTGGGCTTTATAGAGCTGTGTTGCAAGAGCTCTGTAAAAAGTACCTGCATTTACATAACTTGAAAAGTTACATGATGACAAGCAGCAGCCCCGTAAGCTGTGGTTTGCTGAGCCAAATCTCAGTTTTGATCTGTTCTGACTTCCTGAGCTAGATTAATTTTATGTCATCGTGCCTTGACAAGTGTTAGTGTGGCTTTAGGTGTGCACGTCAACAGTTTATGGTAGCATCTTGGCTACGGCAATGCAAATGGAGCTTTACGTGAGGTTTGCGTGTGTGTTCCTGTACAAGAAGGATAACTTTGTTTCTATATATTAGCACAGTTTCATTTCATGCTGTACTTCCATGCTGACTTGATAGTATAAAACTTATACGACTGTAGAAACATTTAAAACTTACACAAAGGCAATACAAATGAAGTCGTGTAAAACCTTATATATAAGTGCAGTTCCAAGTGCATATTCTTCTTTTTTTTTGGTCAGAATGCAGTTTCTTCCAGTTGTCCCCTTAGTAATTGTGACCCTTTTCTTAAATCTGACCTCATCTGGGGACTGATAGTGCTGCAGGTTACTTTTTTCTTGTTTGAATGGCTGCTTGGGGATAAAAGCTTGTTGGATCATCCCTACCTTTGTCTTCAATACTTCAACTACACTTTTCTAATAATATTAAGTGTATGTAATAGGTGGCTCACACATACAACCTGGAGTGGATGCTGTTTCTGTGGTAAAAACAGACTTTTATTTAGGAGTAAATGCCAGTCTCAGCTGAAGGCAGTGCTCTGACAGGGTGTGGAAATGGATGCTTTTGCTCTTTAAAATGGTCCTGTTGGTGACTAGATCTCTTTTGACATGCTGTTGTGGACCAGC
The DNA here is from genome assembly GCF_000703405.1 of Apaloderma vittatum. NCBI lineage: Eukaryota > Metazoa > Chordata > Aves > Trogoniformes > Trogonidae > Apaloderma > Apaloderma vittatum. The sequence goes on along the minus strand of NW_009708376.1, from coordinate 42,586 downwards.
ACTTTTTTCCTGTTTAAAAAAAAAAAAAGGCAAACAGCCTTCATTGTCTTACATCATCTATCTTTAATCATAAGCTCCAAAATTAAATTACCTTCTAGTACTCTGGAATGAGGATATGGTCTTTTGTTTATACAATTCCTTGTAATGAATTAGATTAAAATGAGTAAAACAGTTGAATTATTGATCCTAATATTCAAACTGTGCAGCCCTCAAATTCCATAAATATTTAAATTCATAGATGTTAAGGAATGCTACAGGTTTTGTTTTTAAATCTTAGGTGTTGGAAAATTACTGATTTTGATTGGCACTAGGGAAGTGAATCTAAAATGTTTTAAGCACTATTTTAGTTGTTATTTCATTTATGAGGCACAAAAATATAATTAAGCTAAGTGGAGGTAGTTTCTGAATTTTCTTGTTTGCTTTCTAAAGCTTATCAGGTATTTGCTCTCTAAAGCTTATCATGGTAATGTTTTTGTAGTACGTAGTATGCTGGGGTCTCAGATGCTAAATCAGTGCAAATAAGAGTGAAGGTTTATTCAGTGCACACCCTTGGACCATTTTTATGTCATCAACCTGCCTCCCCCTCTCCCCATTTTACAGTATCACTGCAGAAAAATTAACCTTTATAATTAACCTTTATGTAGCAAAAATAGAAGCCTGGATTTGAACTGAACTCACTTGATTCATTCAGTCATTTGTGGCCACACAGGAAGCCCCATTCATATGGTCACAAAGCCTAATAGCTGTTTGTACAGTGAGATTGATCTGATTACTCTTCTCTGTTTTGTACTATTTACAGTCTGCTGCCAGTTCACAGAAAGGGAAGAGAATGGCTGCAAAGGAGAAGTTGGAGGCAGTATTAAATGTGGCCCTAAGGGTCCCAAGCATCATGTTGTTGGATGTCTTGTACAGATGGGATGTCAGCTCGTTCTTCCAGCAGATCCAAAGAAGTAGCCTGCACAACAACCCTCTCTTCCAGTACAAGTACTTGGCCCTTAATATGCATTATGTGGGTAAGTGTACATGTATTCAAGAGAAAACTGTAGTAAATACAACTTTGCTTACTACAAGGATTTAAAGAATTTGGTAATACCATGATAATATATTGATTACAACTAATAACACTATGATATATTCTTTACATTTCTGCTTAAGAGTCTGGTTATGTTAGCAGTGAAGAAATCCTGTCTAGGATTTCTGCTGAACTTTGTTACTTAGTCTTGGTATGTAAATAGCTGGTGATGACCACCTTAAAGAATAGCACAGTGACTTTCGCCAGAGTCTGACTGATGAGAAAGTTGCTGTGAAGTGTTTTGCATACAAGAGCTGTTGTAACTTACGTCATCAGCATTAAACAAAAAACTAGAGAAAAGGTTGCCCAATTTGAACTGTGACTGCAGCACCAGAATGTTACCTTCCGCTGCTGCTTGGATACTGCTCTTCAGCTTACGACCTTGCAAACCATATATCTGCTGTGCATGGATTAGAGCAGGTGACAACTCCTTGTGTTGCAGATAAATGGACAAAATTACTAACACAGCCCAGGGAGCTGCTGAGGTTTGAAGCTTGGCCTGCAAGTCTAGCTCTGGAATGCTGGACGTCTGTTTTTAGGAGATGAAAGGATTGATGTTCTGGGACCTGCTCTCCAGGTGGGGATGTGATTCATCTAGTGACTGCACATGGGGTTAATTAGGGGTTGGATCCAGGCCCTTGAGGTTGGTAGCCAATGGCATCTGCCTGAATGCTGCCAAGCTTGGAGAGAAACTGCTCGCATGTAATTTTCCCACTCCGCAGTTTCTTCCTTGTAGATGGTTTTGGAGGATAAGTAGGTACTGCAGTCAGCTGAAGGAAACACCCTTTAGTTAAGTAAGTAGTTAGAGGACTGTGGTTTTTTGAACTAGCATGCCCACATTTTTAATCCTGGCCACATAAATGTTGACATGTGAGTTTTCTTTTTTAATCTATTAAATGTCTTTTGTCTGGAAACTGTGTACGGGCATTACAAACGTGTGTGGCTTGCTTTGTTATGGCTCCACTGTACTCATACTGGGATAGCAGCTGTACTGCTAGTACAAAAAGCTGGTGTTACAGTTCTCTGCCCTTTTCCTATGTTTATGGGAGAGAGTACTTGTGGTGAATGTGACACAGGACTGTAGTGACGTGTAACCACAGCTGGCTTTTTCTTGCACTTGTATTCATACCTCTTAGGAATTAATTTATCAGGTCAGTTTCTAATACAGGACTAACAATTGTGCAGTAGGCTATCAAGATGTTGGTAGGTAACTCCCAGCTGTGACATGACCCCTCTTTATAGTCATCTGATAACCCTGTCCTCACTTAAATACATTGGAATATACCAATAAAAAGTGCAACAAAGAGGGCAGGTATTGTTGCCAAAGTATTTCTCACTTGGATGCTATTTTAGTTCTAAACCGGTGAATTCTGACTTTGTGCTCCTCATAAAAGTGATGCTTTTATGCTGTTGCACATTCGGCAGTTCTTTTGCTTTTTGCTTTTACAATATTGAGTGTCTGTACTGCTCCAGCTGGTAGCTGCTGATCAAGAAGGACTTCTGAATTGTCTGACAAGTTCCTTGTTTTGAAAGATTTTCAGTGACACAGTTTTACTAGTGCTTTTCAAGTAAAGTTGATTTGTTTCAATTCCTTCATTGTTGGCTTGTTTTAAGCTATGTCCATGTGAGGCTGGGCAAAATCAATTTGCATGCCTACACAAGATTTTATATAGATTTAATTGCATCAGTTTACAGTATAACCTTAATTAAAATACCATATCAAAATATATAAATTGGATTTGTAAGGAAAACAAAGTACTTTTCCACCAGTTTAGGAAATAAGCTTCTCTGAAGATATGTTAAGGGAGATTAACTACCAGTGTGTAATTTAAATAACAATTTACCATGGAAGTGTTTCAACATGCTAATCTGTTTTATTTAGGAAAAAATCCTCTGTTCATGTTTATGGTTAGGAAACACAATATCAGCAAATGTTGTGGCAGCTTTGCAATGACAAACAATCACTGAATTTTTTACATAGACAGTGTAAGGTAGCACATCATAGAAGTGCTTCTAGCATCTTAGGAAGTTGCATGCGTTTATGTTGGGCAGATGCTGAAGGAATGACTTGATTGGAGTGCCATAAAAATCAGAAAACTCTACTAGTATAGATGCTGTGAACCTTTTCCTGGAATTAAGGATCCAAAGTTGGAAATTTGCACAGAACTCGGGGTTACTGGGAATATCTTTTCTGTTTAAATACACTTGTTTTCTTCCATCCATTTGACTCAAAGTTTGAAAAAACAATTACTTTTGAAAAAGTGATGTATATTACAGTGAATCACATTCCAGTTGTCTGTACTGGGAATATAATATAGAATGCAAGTTGTCCTTTGATACAGCTTTTCCCTTTCATACCTTTTTGTGAAACAGCCCTTATCTGCTCTAGTGGTGATAAGGTTATCAGCCTTGATAACCACTCAACCTCAAGTTCAGCTGCATGAAATTTAACCAAATATGCCTAAAGCAATGCAAACAGGACAGATAAATTTCTGGTTAGAATCAGTGAATGTAAACAGATTAATTTCATATAGGAAGAATTGCAAAGTAGTTTTGTTTATGAACTTTATCTGTCAAATGCACTGTGGTTGCTGTTTTGACAGGTGCAAAAGGCCTGTGAATGGCCTGCAATAGTTGTAAACGTGCACTTTATCTCTCATGTATAAAGTTTGTGTTATGTCGTTTTATTTCGTAATACTCTTCTATATGTGAATTATCTCCTAGAGTCACCATTAAAACTGTTTTTCACTTATGAAAATTTCCCTAGGTTTGTCTAGGGGGAAAGAAGCTTACAAAGCAAACCAGCCTTTTTGTCCGATACTGTTAAAGGTATAATGTGGTTTCATTCCAATTTCATTAAGATCATTTTATACAAATTTAAAATAATCTCTCTTTCAGGAAGGAGCTGTGCTAACTAAAATGGCTTTTATCTCAAACCTCTATGTAAGGTAAACTGGCACACTCTGCTACTGCCAGGCTTCAGTGTTTTGTCCTGTGCTTGTAGAGTTGCTCTAAAGACAGTCAGTTCTCTTTTCGTCCTTTTGATGAAGGAGATGGAAACAGTTGAAACTACGTAATTTCCTCCTGTGAAGGGCAAATCAATGTTATTTGTGCTAATGGGTAAATACTCTGAGCTAGATGGGAAGAGGAGAGTCGTGAGCCTAACCTGTAATCATAGTCAGACTTGGGATTTAAGTCGCTGTCACTCTGGAGGCACTAAATGCATAGTATTTTCTTACCTAAGAATAAAAGTAAGAGCACTTCTCTATCTTAAACTATATTGTTTGTCATTACCAAAAAAAAAAAAATCTCTGCAAAAAACATAAGGTGACTGTTTAAGTACGTGACATAGGTGGAAGCTGTTTCATCTTTCGCAACTCTGTTTGCAGTCAGTTTCTTGACCTGTGCCGTTAATACCTTAACGGCTTGGTCACATCGCTTGCTACACATGAGCTACTCGTGATGAATGCTGCCTTCAGAAAGGGGGCTTCGGGGAAGAGCGACCCTTGGAACTGCTGTGGCATGTTTTTGCTGATAGCTTTTAGTCTGCCCAATTTCCTTTGAGCTCTTGTGCATTAATTGGAAGATCTTTTATTTGGATTGCTTTTTTGTGATGCCTTTCATCCTTAAGAGGAAAAATCTAGTACTCTGATACAGACACAGTAGGAAGTGCCATGTGAAGCTTCAGTGTGAGAAGATAGAAGCAGTTAATTCATTCCAGAAACAAATTTCTCAAAATTGTGAGAATACGTGACTAAATGTGTAAATGCCGTTAATGCATACAGAGATGAGGTCCTGCTCAGATTCAACATCTCTGGGTTTTCTGTCCCATGTCTTCTGTCTCCCTCTTGCCAGCATATAGATAAATGGGTAGCAGAACTATTTCCTGAGAGCTGCTATTTGAAAATGAAGCTATTTTTAACCAAATGTAGTTCTATGACGTGGATTTGGTCCATTTCTTAAAAAGTTACTTGCTCTGTCTTTGTATTCTCGGATAAAATGCAGTTGGTAGACAGAGAAGAGTGTATGCTGTGCTGGGAATACAGCACACCTTTCTTCTGTTTCCAGCTCGGGGCACTGCCGATTCCTATACTGCTTCCCAAGTGTTACATTCTTACTCAGCAGCTTTCTTGGCATATGGTAACTTTTCTGTATAAAACCAGTATTTCTTTTTGGCAACCTACATCACTTTTTAATAAAAAAAAACCAAAATCCAGACGAGCAGCTTGCTTGAAAGGAGATGCTTAAAGTTTTGACGTTCAGTTGAGTTTGAGTACCAGACTAATGACAGCATGGCAATTTGTGTTTGGAATTTAGGATACCTTGCAACTGATGATAGTTTATGGTTCCATTCCTGTGTTCTTTTCCAGTACTCTTCAAGTTCTCTATAGTTGTAGTTAGTATGAGAATTCTGATCATTAGGTACGCTGTATTGGAGAAAGAGCCTCTGAATTATACGGCAAAAGAAGGCTCAAAAGTCCATTTTAGTGGTTCAGACAACACAGCAAATCTCTGTAAGGAACTCTGGTCTTGAATTGTTTATACTTAAGAGTGCCCAATCTGTTAGGCGTTTGAAAATTGAAGAAACAGCTGTTGAAACTGTTGGCAGTACCCAGTAATGAGTAAATTGTTTTGTTGGCGTTATTTTCACTAAACTATGCAGATGTCCATAACAGGATTCCTGATCTCTTTTTATACTTGCACTGTGCCACGATTGGGTAAATAGTAATTTTCTTGTGTGCAAGTATCTTTGAATGTGTGCTTTCTCAGATTAGAATTAATTTTTCAACATTTTCTGAGGGGCAAAACATTTGCCACATTAGTCCAAAGTACAGAACTTCTTGGAGTGAAAAACATTTGTTTGGGCAACTCTGGCTGAGTGGGAGGGTGAGAAAGAAGTGTGGCTTGGCATTGCCACGCAAAAACATCACTCCCCAAATATGCAGTACGTCTTTAAGTTATGCTGCCTTGAACAGGTATTCAGCTAGCAGCGGTGAGGCAGGCTGGATGAAAGCTGCCCTGTGTGGGATGAGTACTGGTGACTGCCTGAGACTGATACAGATTTTGGCACTAAGTGCTCTCCGAATGGCTTGGCTTTTAGGTTGATTTCAGTGGAGTGAATTTTGCATGAGCCCTGTGTTAGAGCCCCCTCTGATGCAGGAGAGATCATTCCGGGTGGTGGCAGAAGTTCTGCGTTTTGCTGCCCGTTGTAACAGAAGGAATACTAGTCTCACTCTTGGAAGGGTAGCATAGCTGTCCTTCTGAAGAACAAGACGTTTGGCCAAGTTTTCCTTCACAGGAAGTTTTAATAAGAATTAATGGTGTACAAGAGCTTTTTGTCTGCCTTTTTACATGACTTAATTTTTAAGTGACTGTTAATGTTTCTTCTGGGCTTGGGCTAGCCTCCAATAAAGAGACCATAGAATCTTCATGGTAACTGCTGCATCATGGTGTTAACTGCCATGAGTCTCAAATGTATATTTGAAAAATCATCCACTCTTGAGATAGATGATTTAGATATAGACAGTGTATTAAATCTGAGTGTAAATTGCGTAATCAGTCTCGTGACCCTGAGAGTTAGACACACAGAAAGTAGAGGTGCCAGTTGTTATAATACTCCTACCATATCAAGTAGAGTCTTGCAGAAGTCTGTCCAGTGTTCCTGGTACTTCTGTGTTGTGGCTGGATAGTTATCTGAATAAACTGAAATGGCTACAGTCCAGGGTTAGGCTGAAATGAATTGACTAATTCATTAGTGCACGGTCCCTGCATTGAGTCAGGGGAGACAGAAGTTTTGATGCTGTTCTTGTGTACTCAAAACAAATTGCTTTGCAAGCTGTTGTAAGATGGACCCTTTACCCTCATAGAATATGAGGGAGTGGGAGGTTATGGCCCTCCAAATTAGTTTCATGGTAGAATCTAAGCAATTATGCTGTTACTTTCTGGCACTCCGAGAGATGGTGCAGTTTTATTAAAAAGTGTTAAGAACTCTTTCGTGTACAAAGTTCTCATTTTTAGACTAAACCTGCAGGAAACTTTTGAGTAATAATGTGAAGTGGACACAAGGGATCTGTAATCATGCAAATGAGCACTAAAATGTTTCATAAAGAGGATGAGTTGCAACTTTGATCATGCTCCAGAAGTCCCTGTTGTGTGCAGCATGTCAGTAAAAGTCAGACACCTCAGCTGGCGAAGAGGTGATATGGGGTGAGAAACTGGGAAACACCTTGGTGTGCACAGAGAGCGGTTGCTGAAAGGCAATCTGTGAGCTGCTGCTTATTGTAACAATGAGCATTGCACAGCGAGAGGTTTTCATCTAGCTGAATCAACAGGTTGTAAATGAGGTCATGAGCTAGTTAATACATGTTATTATTACTGCTTATTACTGTTTTCATAGTTTATTTTCTTCAGTGGAGCCTAAATCTGCACCATCTTGCATGAGGGGCAGTAGAAGGTCTCTGCTTCCTTGTGCTCCTGAATAGGTACTGAATGGGGGGCTGTGTGTTTGTAAGGCAGGCAGAACGTGTCTTCTGCAGTGGTGCTTGCATCTGGAAGCTCAAGGGTGCAATTTCTGTTTCTTGGTGGTCTACCACTAGGACACTACTGCCTTCAGAAAACAGCTTATTCTCTCTTTATCTTTTTTTTTAATGTGTACTAGAAAGGTTTCTTTACCAGGGCAGGAACTGGGCTTCAGTGAGCCTGCTGCTCACATCTAAAAGGAAATTTACTTGGTGAGTCAAAAGGGACAATACCCCAAGTCCCAAGAGTGGCAATAGCATTCATGGCCTAAATCAAAGGAGAGGAGCACTCATTGCTGATTTGGAGCTCAGAAAGCTTCGGATGGAAGTGAGCGTTAGTTACTGTTAACCCATGTCTGAAGGTTACTCGGTGACTGTTTATCAAACCATAAATCCTTGTGCATGGAGAATCTCTCTAAAGGGATACCTGTTTTCAACATTGTGTTTTCTTCCGACAGAAGAGGTGCAAATGAAAACAGAATGTGATGATTTAGATGAGAAAGCTGCTGTGAGAAATGTAATTTCTTGGTCCTTTGTTTTGAAGTAGAATTTTGTTTATGCCATACATTAATTACATCATTTGTCTGGGTGAGAAGAAAGGGAATAGAATATTGCTGCTAGTATATCTGAATTTGGGCTTGTCGTTCTTTTCTTCTGCAATGAGATGGTTTGGTAATGAATTTTATTTTTTTTTTGGCAGAAGCATTGTCAATAAAAATGAGGTTGATACCGCTTTGGGATTAGGGCCTCTGCAGCAAAAAATGCAAATATTGCAGTATGAAGTGTTTCGAAATCTCACTCTTACCAAATCACAAGAGGGACTTGTAAATAAAAGGGAGCTACTTTAAATGTTCCTTGCCCCCTTTTCAAAATCTAACAATCGGAGCAAACGGCTGCTTCAAAGAGAACGTTTGAATTCCAGCCCAAATTCGGGAGCGGTGGAGTTTGTTGCTTCTGCAGTAATCTTGGCTGTCTTGTGCTTCTTCCCTGTGCAGCATTATAAGCATCTGTGCAGTTTGGGAGGCCTCTGTTTAAAAGGCACAGATGAGAGACTAATCTTTTGATTTGTATTTGGACATTTTATTTCACTCCTTCAATGTATCCTGCAGTGTTTTAGTCAAGGTTGTGATCGTGTAGAGAAGAATGAACTTCAGTCACTTCTCAAATACTCCTATAACATGCTGGAGTGTAGTTACTGTCCTCTAAAATGTCTTCCTTTCACAGAAATTATCCTAGCACACCTCAAGTACATCATCATGTGGTCAAGGAGCAGAGTTTCGTGTCACAGAGTAAGGTAAAGAGGGCAGCGCTTAAATGCAGATACAATAAACAGGTATGCTTAGACTATTTATAGAGTAATAGAGGAGTAAAAGACCGCATAATAAACTCCTTTTAGTTCTCCACCTTAAGGTGAGTCAAAGGCTGCAGTGGGAAGGAGGGGTTTAGAGAGATTTGACTCAAGTGCTGGAATGATACATGGTTGTGCCATGTGGGTTGTTCTGTGGAGAGAATTGTCTCTAAGCAATCAAAGGAAGGTGGTGAGTACAGGAGAGATGAGGTGTGACAAGAATGTCTGCAGATGGCGAGAGAGCTGCTCGAGCTGGCTCATGGTGCTGTGGTGTGGTGCAAACTAGTTAAATGTGCTCATGGAGATTCTGCTGAGGGGTTCCTGGTCTTGTCATTTGTGTGTTTGGTAGAAGGAAGTTGATGAACAGGGAAGATGAATTCCGTAGAATACAGGGGGCTTGTCATTTGTGTGTTTGGTAGAAGGAAGTTTATGAACAGGGAAGATGAATTCTGTAGAATACAGGGTTTTTTTGCTAAGAAAACTGATGATGTAGGACATCTGCTATGTAGTATTAGTTAGAAGCATGTTATTCAGTATAAAACAATTGCTAGAATGAAACTGTTGTGGTACTGATTTTAGGCCTCTTTAAAAAAACTCAAAATAAAAATAATAAACTCACACAGTGGTGTGAATTGGGACCTTTAAAGGTCATCTGGTTCAACCTCCCCTGCAATGAGCAGGGGGATGATGTAGGACATCTGCTATGTAGTATTAGTTAGAAGCATGTTATTCAGTATAAAACAATTGCTAGAATGAAACTGTTGTGGTACTGATTTTAGGCCTCTTTAAAAAAACTCAAAATAAAAATAATAAACTCACACAGTGGTGTGAATTGGGACCTTTAAAGGTCATCTGGTTCAACCTCCCCTGCAATGAGTAGGGGCATCTTCAACTAGATCAGGTTGCTCCCAGCCCTGTTCAGCCTGACCTGGAATGTTTCCAGGGATGGAGTAAGTACAGCAGTGTTTCATCACCTTCGTCATAAAAATTTCCTTTCCAATCGTCTGAATGTGCCCTCTTAGTTTAAAACCTTGTCATAACGCCTTGTCATATCACTTCAGGCCCTATTAGAAAGCCCCTCTCTGTCTTTCTTAGAAGTGCCCTTTAAGTACTGGAAGGCCACTCTAAGGTCTCCCCAGAGCCTTCTCCAGGCAGAACAACCCCAGCTCTCTCAGCCTGTCCTCATGGGAAAGGTGTTCCATTCCTCTGCTAAGTCTTGTAAATGATCAGATGGATACTGGATAGGAACTGTTGGTGGTGACTTGTATGATACTTCGTTTTAGTCAAAGAAATTATTTCAGCTTTTGAAAAGGCACGTCCTCAGACAGATGTGCAACTTGTGACGTCTAATGGAAGTGAAAAAGTTATCTTTAGTGTTAAATACATAAATTATATATTTATATTCTTAAAAAGGTAAGTAAATAGGCATTGTCTGTCTAGCATCACTCCTATCATCCAGTTTATCTGAACTGATCTTTGTGTGGCATCCTGTGGGTCTGAGGCCTTTTCAAGGACCATGTGTGAGTAACCTTCTTGAAGACCTTGCTATTGGTAGAATTTTAGAGATGGCTTATTGAAGGTGGCAGATGCTAAGGAGCCTTGAAATACCTTCTGTGTAAATACTGACTCTGAAATTGTATCTTTTTCAAATATTGGAACATACTGTGCTCTCAAGCTGTTTTATACTTATCCTTCTTATGAGTGCTTAATCTAGAGTTACATTATTTTAATTTTAAAAAGCTCAAAGTATAAATTAAGGCAGCTAAAAGGCTGTGCCTGATGTTGCCAAATAGATGGATGAAACTTTAAATTTAACGTGACTAGTATAGCTGTAAGTGAAGTTCTTCTATAGCGTTTGTTCTTAGCAGCGGGCAAGTTGTTAGCTGTTCCTGGGTTTTTTTCCTAAATGGAATTCAGTGCCAGACACTGAAGCTGACCTTCAGAAAGAACGTGAGTGCACTGCATTGTGATGGGAGAGCTCAGAAATAAGAATTAGGAAAGGCATCATGCTCTGGGTTTTTGACCTGCAGACTGTCTGGGAAAGAGAAGAGGATGGACATGCAGCCCCCAGTTGTGACCGGGACTTCCCAGTACTGCCTTAGTTAAGTATCCTAATGAGACCAGCTATGGAAAAAAAGGATCAGTGTTCTGTTAAGCAGCCAGGCTGTGGTCTTGAAGAGTAAAGCTGTATCTGCATCAGGTCTTTTTCCACAGCCGTAGCAGTGCTGACAAGAAGTGAAGGAACTACTGATGGAAGCTCAGTCAGTTGAGCGTGGTGCTGGTAACACCAAGGTCGCAAGTTTGATTCCCGTTCGGTCCCCATGTGTTACCTGAGCTAACGGAGAGGTGGCGTCCCTGCCCATGGCAGGCAGGTTGGATTAAATGATCTCTAAGGTCCATTCCAGCCTAGGCCATTCTATGATTCTGTGAAATCCTGGGCTATGATGAGTCTTGTCCTTGATTTGTGCAACTCTGATAGCTTGCATGTGCTTTAGTATTACTAGCATGGAGAACAGCCTTTGTGTCCCTGTCTCAAATTATGGGCGTGCAAAATGTCTTTAAACCATGAAGATATAGTGGAAAAATTAAAATGTGTAATGCTAAGGAGTTTGGAAAGGTGGTCTGTGTGTCCTTTGCTTGAAGAAAAGGGTTTTTTCCCATCGATTGGACCGAGTTTTTTGAATAGACTTTTTTCCCAACTACATCAAAACTTGCTCTCACTTGGAGGAAGAGGGAGACCCAGGCCTGATCTCCCTTTGTTACCTAGGCTATATTAATTAAGGCTGGTTAAAATACTGTGGAACAAGTCCACTTCTTGAAATCAAGATGTAATCTTTCAGAAGTTGGTAGAGCTATTTCTGTTCATGGGGAGGAAGCGCCAGGTTTTTTGTGTACATGTGTTTTAGGTGAGCGGAAAATAGAGGTACATAAATTTTAAAACCAAATGGAAACAAAGATGGTTAAAGAGATGTGAATAACTTCAGTGTTTTAATTCATATTAAGAAATTTGAGTTTGGATAGTGTGTTTGTTGTTGTTCTGTTTGTTTGTTTTTAAATTTCAACCTCTGCTTTTTGTTACAGGTTACATCTTAAGTGTTGTGCTCCTAACTTTACCAAGGCAACACCTAGTTCAGCTTTACCTGTACTTTTTGACTGCACTGCTGCTTTATGCTGGGCACCAAATTTCCAGGTAAGAATAAATGGCTTAATTTTCTTAGATAGGTTTAGGAATTAGAAAAATGACAGTTACTTTGTTAGTATCTTGTATAAATAGAATTGTTTTGGTTTAGTGGAAGCCTTTTTTTCTATGCCAGACACCTAAATATATCTTGCTGTTCTTTGTCCTGAAAAAGTTTACAGAATTAAATATGCAGTCAGGTAGTTCTGGTATGTTTTCATTGACTTAAAAGAGATTTCGAGCTATGTTTCTGTAGACTGTAATGTCTGTTAATCTGAGGAGAGAAAACTCTTGAAGACTAAATGTGGCCTCTGATGTAGTGATCTGGGTTACTCTGTGGCTTGGCTAACATGCTTCAACACTGGAGTGTTCTACAAAGCAGACAGGACATTACTTTTAGTTTCCTGGAACCTACGGTGAGAGAGAAAATGGAGATAATGGAAGATGGTAAAAGTAAAGTAATAGTGAAATTTATTCCTAAAATCATCTTTGGTTTTGTAACTTAATTTACCATGAAAACAAAAAGAAAGGCATTTTGGAACTAAAATGCAGGGCAAGAGGCTGAAGAACTCTTGAGTTGCACAAGACAGAGTCAGTCCTCTTTGTTTGGCTCCAGCTAAATCTGTTGAAGGCCGATGTAAACTGTCGCACTGACAAGAAGTTTAATTGGAACCAAGAAATTCTGACAGTGCCATCACATTAATGGCTTTACATGGGAAATTTTGAAAATACGAACTTGATTTATTTTGCTGCCTAGTGATGGGAAACATTTAAAATGTGCTTTTGATTGATTTAAGTGAAGTAGCAGACTTGTTATTTCTGCATCGGAGTTGTTGTTCTAAAGCATTTGCTGGAATATATCTAAGTACATTGCAGTTCAGGGGAGTGTTTGACGGTTTTGTGGTGACTTGACATGCTGCTGTTGTGGCTCTCAGGTTTGCAGTTAATGATTTCCTGAATAGATGAGGGTGCAGGAGGGGAATTATGGCCTCTTACTGCCTGGGTAGGAAGGAAGGAGGGGCTTTTTTATCATTCTCAGAGGAGTTCTGAGTTTTTATGGATACAACTTGTGGGTGTTTCTTATAGGGTTGAAGGCTTGCTTATTAGGAACAGCAACCCAAACTTTATTTAAGAACTTGTCTCGAAATAGAAATAAAGCTAGTAACAAATACCCATCAGACCCTTTGTGGCTGGAGATCTTTATACCGTTCTGGATCCTTGAACTTTTTAAAGGCAAAGGAGGTAGCATGGATTTTGGTTGCTACATGAAGGGATAGCACCCTTTTTGTTTGTGTTTCTATGTAATGTGAATTGTGAGTTCTATTCCTTTGTGAGGTTTGAGACTTTACAGGCGTCATTAATCATGTTGGATAACTATTGCTTTGCCCGTGGCAAGGATATCAGAACACGATGATCTTTTAAGGCCACCTCCAGCCCCAACCATTCTATCTTTCTATTACTATTCAGCGTATTCGTATTAAGCCTTGTCTATTTGATGCTTCTGGAGTGAGTTAATAAAGACTTCAATTAAATCTTGCATCAGCTGGCACAAAAAAATACATTTAATTAAAAGATGTCTTGGATTCAAATAGTCTAGCAGTATTCCCTAGCTGTTTTGCAAAGCAAATGCAGTTACTAACACTTTTGAGTGAGCTTACCTGTTCCCTAGGCAGAAGGCTGACGTGGTTCCGAAGGAGGCACCATGCAAGGGACTCTCAGCAGCAGGCTTTGTGTAATGTACATTAGTTTTCAAAAGAATTTTTGAATCCCATTGGTTTTCGTATTTACAACACAAGAAGTGTCACACACAAACATAATAGTTGAGATAGTAATTTTATTGCCAAAGCTATCCAATTCCAATTGATGTTTCTGTTTAGCAGAGTGATCCTAACAAGACATGCAGTAGTTACATGTGCAAGCTGTTCCCAAGTGAGAGGTTTTTTTGTTTGGGTTTTTTTTTGTTCATACTTTGGCTTAGGGCTGAAAACTTCCTGTGAATTGCTTGCATGCGCTACCAGTTGGGGTACTATTTAAGACAGATGAAGAGGTCTCATATTGAGGCCAGCTTGGTTAATGCAAATTATAGAACAAGACCAGAATCAGCTGGCACTTGTGACTCTGCAGTGTCCTGGAAATTCTGAGCTGTTGAAAGACTTCAGCTTTCAGCGCTTTTTTTCCACCCC
>NW_009708376.1:25670-28256 GCF_000703405.1 Apaloderma vittatum | reverse complement strand
GGTTCAGCTGCAAGTCTGGAAGTAAGAATATCTGGGTTTTATAGTTAAGCTCTGTCTTCAGACTTCCAAGTCTATGTGACCTTGACAAGTCACCTAAACTTCTTAATTGTTCCCTTATCTGCAAGACTGAGAATTACCTTCATGTGTAAACATTGATTAGCTAATGTTTGTGAGCACTTAGAAAGTCCAAGAAGATGCTGCAGTTGTATGTAGCATGTTAACCTGGCAGTTTGGTGGAGATAATACACCATCTGCTTATGGGAAAAGTCCGCTTGAAAAAACAAGATCGTGCCATTCCTGTTGAGGATAATGGATACTGGGTTTATTTTATATATAGCTGTGCAAACGTCTTGCTTAAAAAGGATCAATTTTTCCCATTTCCAGTAATAAAACATAGGAAATGAAATTAAATGCAGAATTGAAGTGATACAATTAAACACACTGAAAATGCAAAAAGAATATTAACAATAATCTATATCATTATTTTATGTTTTGCAGTTATATTCCGAGTTGCGCCTCACACAGCTTAGAATGAGAAAATGGGGGGAGCAAGAGACTGAATTGTTTCTTATGGATAATCTTAAAATGCACTTTATTTTAAGGTTGCCTGTAGACATTTAAAACCTGTGAGTGTGTGTTTGATGTTGACAGTGGAGATTAATCAGTCAAAGTAAATGTCAACAATGTGAGTCAATTAGGTCAGATAGCTACTGTGCCTTATGTCAGTCAATTACAAAGCATATTTTTAATATCAGAAGACCTTTCTGCACTTTAAGTAACAAAAAAGGTCATGTGTGAAGCACTATCTCTTTACCTTTTCAGAGCAGTGTTAGTCATGTCGGTGAGTACATGTTAACAGTCCAGCAGTTTGATTAAATGAGGCTGGGAATGCGTCTGCAGAGCGAGTGGAAGGCAATCTGATCTAAGCTTTATACTTCTATCTTAATTTTCTAAAGTAATAATGTAGTTTCAGTCATTTCATTACCTAGTAAATAATGATTTTAGCATTCTTGTTTCCTTACATTGCTGCAGTAAAGTGAACAATTCTCAAATGTAAAAGCTGCAGCTTAATATGGCTTTAATTGATCAAAATTGAGTGCAGGCACTTGCTCTTCTCAGCGTCTTGTATGGCACTGCAGCTGTGTGAGACATCTTCTGATTGGTGTCTGTGCCAAAAGATCCTTGTGTTTGTACTGGTAATAAGAGAATCATTGCTTTTGATTTTCCTTATTCAGACAT
Source organism: Apaloderma vittatum (assembly GCF_000703405.1). NCBI lineage: Eukaryota > Metazoa > Chordata > Aves > Trogoniformes > Trogonidae > Apaloderma > Apaloderma vittatum. Next base: position 27,017 of record NW_009708376.1, on the reverse strand, counting down.
CATCTACAAATACTGTTTAAAAAATCTAGGGGATCTTAAAACATTGCTTCTCGAAGCTGGTAGGGCTAAAACTCAATTAGCAAGTCTTTCTTAAAGAGTTAAGACGTGTACAGACCTTTGTGCAGATGACTGAATCAGATAGACAACGGCAAGAAATGTAGCTTGAAGGAATTTGGGTCGTCTCCAGGCATGTTCCTGGTGTTGAAGAAGCAACTGTAAATGCAGCTTTGTTGGTATGTCTCAGCTAAGTTGTGTAAGGTCATCTTGCTGCAGCTGCTATCCTGGATGATTTTGTAACCTGTTTCCTAACAGATACACAACAAACTTGGTGTCTTCACTGCTTTCCTTCCAGCAGTTTAGAAATAGCCAGCGTTTTCCCCCTAAATTTGAGGATGGAGCATGATGTTGCTAACTGTGTTGCTGATGCTTTCAGAAAGTGCTTTCTGCAGGTTCATATGAAGTAAAGAAAAAAACCAACCCATCTTTGTCCCAAAGATTACATCTATATGGAAGTTGGAATGTGTAAAAAATCCCTTATGCTTAACTGTACCTTGATAACAAGGAGTAAAGTTCTATCTAGAATCAGTCATCGTAGGTGCCTCTCCTCATGTGTTTTTAATTGTAGGTTACAGGCTAAGGAACTGATTTCAACATACCTCGCATATACTATGATACTTGATACTTGCAGTGATTAGGCAGGGTTGTCAGCTATGAAGAGCAGACCTTGAAGTGTTTGGTTTAGTACTTTGAGATTTATGTCTTAAATTCCAGAGATTTTTTGCTAGTGAAAATGTGAATACCTTAGCTTATGTAGCAAACTAATACTAGAAAAAGGGTCTATTTCCATATTTCTGGGGAGAAGTTAATGCTTCCAGCAGCACTGAGTTACATATTTTCTGCAGTGAAATAAAAAGAGCAGTTCTGGTATTGGTTGTGGTTTCCAGTGCTGCCTGCCCTGCTTTGACTATGTCTGTTCCCAGAAAGAGTGGCTTGCCTCACTGATATAAATAAATACATAATAAATGAAGTGCCATGCCCCTGGAGCAAACAGACTCCGCTAGTTCCATGAGGGGTCAGATCAAGTGTATCTGTCTGGCATTCCCGGGATGTGACGCAGCTGGACGTGGGTGACTGGACAACATCAGCCAGATAAGAGCCCAGGCTTAGTTGTGCTGCTGGTGGCAGGGTTGGGGGAGTCATAACAGGGCTGGAACAGCAGCCGGCCTGCGAGTGGAGGAGGAAGGGTCACAGGGAAAAGCAGAAAAAGAGACTGGAGATCTGGATGCAGATGGTTATGAGGATCGCTGGCTGTGTCATTGCAGGGGATTAAGGAGGCATTGGAGAATT
>NW_009708376.1:0-25647 GCF_000703405.1 Apaloderma vittatum | reverse complement strand
CCTTCTGAAAGTGAAAAATGCTTGCTTTTAGTGTGAGGTTCGTGTTTGAGTTATATTGCTGTTATGTATGTTACCCTGCTTGAAGACAAAGCTGATGGATGATCACCTACAGCAGAAAAATGCCCAGTCGCCTCAGGTTTTTAGCTTTTTCTTTGGTTGCCTGAGCCTACCCTCCTAGTCAACTTTTTCTGAGAGAAATTGCAAACATCGTGTCAGATTTGCAAACTGTGTCGCTGCATCTGTCAATAGCAAGCTATCAGTCTGAGAGTGTCCGTTTGGTCCCCTGAGTTTCCCAGGGTAGAGCTAAACTTTTAAATCATGTTGGATAAAAGGATTATGAAGCAAGTCTGTTTCTGAGTTTAGTCTGTGATTTGCTTTCCCTTCATGCCTATTTTTAATTCAGTGCAAAGAGATTGTTACGGGCAAAATACTATAAATATTAAATTGGAAGACTTCTCTGTAGAGCTGGTTTTTTTTTTCCCCTCTTCCCCCCCTCTAGACCTGGTGGGAAAGTAAATTATTGTTAGGAAAAAGAACACTTAATAAGGATACTTAAAAATGGAATGGTGCTTAAGAAGCTTTGTCAATAAGCAGTTTCAGGCCACGCTCTGAAGAACAGCTTGTGTGTCCCGAAGGATTTTTACAGCTATGCCAGTGAGTCTAATTACAGATAATACTTCTCTTGCTTAAGTCATGCCTCAGTTGGATCCCTGCCTCAGTGAGGCTTCTGTAACAGTAGTGTTAATATTGCTTTTTGTAATTTAGTTAATTGGCTGTGACATACACTGACATCACGTATGTGTGGAATGAATAAATTGCTTCTTGTCTGATCAGATGGATCTTAATAGTTTGTGGGTTTATTTTTTTAGGGATTACGTGAGGAGTGAATTGGAATCAGGATATGAAGGGCCAATGTACTTGGAACCTCTCTCTATGAATCGTTTCATGACTGCTTTAGTAGGTAAGTGCTTTAAATTTGTGATGCAGACGAGAGCTCTGCCTAATTCTCTTCACTGAAACCTATGCACGTTTTACCTCTTGGTTTCAAATTTCTCGTAGCACTTTCAATAGCTGTGATTCTCATTAATGTGCAAGAGGCATGGGAAGGTAGGTGTATCCTGCCTGGGTTTCTATATGCGCCTGATTCACCAGTACACTCGTACTTGCAGTTTTGAAGTAGTTTCTACGTCTGTTTGTCGTACTCTGCCCCTATGTTCTTTCCAGACTTGCAATGTGATCAGGACTGGACTGCCTATAATATTAGAATCTGTGGGTGGAAAGTGCTGTAGAAATTTCAATAGTAATCTGAATTTATAGTTCTTTTGACAATGAAATTGTTGTACAAGTATTTATTTTTTATTTGATTTATGGGTGAACGCTATCAGTCACAAAAAAAATGGTGACACAATTTGTGAGTGTGTGCATGGGACTACAGGCCACTTTTTTTTTTTAATGGAGTCCCAGGGATAGTTCTAATTAAAGAGTTAAGGAGTAACAAGTCAAAACTACATTTAAATTGTGTTTGAATGGCAGAGAGGACTCCTCTACCTAAAAATACCAAATAAATCGTGAAGAATTGGACTTTCCAGACTGTTCCCTTACCCTTTGAACTTTGACTGGAAGAGAATCAATTCCGCGTTAAGGTTGCTATGCTGTACCATATGTTCTGCTGAGAGGATATTGGAATACACACACACCATGTGTGTTTTAAAATTAAGCCTGAGACAAGCTTGGAAGAAAAATCTTCCTTAATTCCTTTCACTAAGATCTATGGTTTTCATCAGATTATCGACAGATTTAGTCAGCCATGTACTGTTGGCAAAACTCAGCTGCTTTCTGTTTGCTTCTGTCTGCTACAGGCAGAGACAAATGGGTTTACTTCTTTACAGTATGTTAGGTCTGCAGAATGCATACATCACCTGTTTGCCTGCATGTTTACTTTCAAATATGGTGTTTGTCTTTTCCATTTAAAAAAATATTAAAAGCAATAACATTGGTACATTTCACAAAAAGGAAATATCCTTTAGGTATTTCTTCTCCCTTCGGAATTTCTAGGTATATTTTGCTGTCTTCTCAAATGACATCAAAGTACAACTAAAGCCTTTAGTGTGTTTCTGTAAAGAAATGTTTGTAATTAGTGCTTTGAATCTCTCTCAGGTGCAGTGCAGGATCCCGTGATAAAGCAGAATCCATTCTCAGAGAGCTTCACAAACCAGCAGCAGGCAGGAGGAGATAAGGAGGCATTGTGTCATTCAGTAACATTTAGACAGAACGTAGACAAGAGTCAAAGCCATCCAGGTTTTACTTTGGATTAAAAAATAAGTGAGGAAAAGATAACTTTGTTTTTATCCAATACAGTTGTGTGTTGTTCTGGGTATCGGACTAAAGTGTTACCTTATTGTAATTGTTTTTCAGAAGTAGTTGCTTGAATATACTAGAAATGTGTGTACTTTAACATACTTATTATCCTCACTATTAATTCCTCCGTTCTTTTAAAGCCAGCTTAAAAGTGTAATTTTAGTCTTGCTGGCAAGCAGTTGTCTTTGGGGAAGACCTGTGAAAGTGGGCTATGAGGCTTGATGATGTTTTGTGCACATATGAAATGCTTTCACAAATTTATTAAAGAGGTATTTATCCAGTGCAGTCTGTCGTGTCTTGAGTGTACTATACTGAACTCTCATCCTCACAGTGAAAGGAATATACAAGTGCTTTGCTCCATCTTTTTCTCACATGTTCTGGCAGAGTGTTGTGCTGCAGCACTGTTGACAGAGACACTGAGACAGGTATGTGGAGGAATAATGGTGCTACTGATGCGGCTCTGGTTCCTAAAATTTCTGGTCAGAGCTGGTTCAAAAATTTAATATTTGTTAATGCTTTTATTCATTAGTGCTTTTTGAATGGGCTTTCATGGCAATGTCTTCTACTGCATCTAATTGAGTCTGATGACTTGACCAGGGTTCCTAAATGCTGGATGGGAGAGATAAGTGCCTTTGCAGACTGCCCCTTGGATGAGTGTACCACTTCGAGCCTGTCTGCTGTGGGTGGTACAAAGCTGCGTGGTTTTAGAAGCAATGCTACCATCAAGAGTTGCTTTTTCTCAATGCACGTTAGTGGGATTATATATAAACTTTAAGACACCCTGGTTTTTGTATGACAGTTAATGACATAGCTAAGGAATTTGTTAACATCAGCTTTTTGAAACTGGGAATGAAATAAATACAGTTTCCTACTCAAAGTGACTTGAACGATGGCTGTGCTGCATAGGCTTTCTTGCTGCACATTTTTCAATAGCTTAGGAGCTGCGAGGCTTTGGCTACCTGTCAGCAATGTTTAGTGTATTTGTGGAAGTTTTGAGAAGGGAAGAGAATTGGCAGGAACTTAAGGCAATAGATTTCTTCCTTATTGCCTCATTCCCTAGCGGAGAAGCCTGGTGTCCTGCAGGAGGGTTCCAGCTGTCAGGTTCGTTAGCTGTGTCTGGCAGTTCTTGGTCCACAGCACTGAGGTTTCCTGAGTGCAGACATTCAGCTGGATTTGCTAGTCTTAGCAAATAGCTAGAGCGCTAAAATCTTTTTTATGATTTGATATGAGGTACAAACTAGTAATTTCTTCTGATTGATCCTGCTGTGTTATATGTGATGACTGACAGTGCACAGCCTCACTTTGAGAGAAACTGTGATTTACTGTAAAGAGAGATCATCTGTCCTGAACTAAGGTGCTGCAAGCTCAGTTTAAAGTGGCGAAGGACCAGTGACATAAAGCTCCACTGGATATGTTTTCAGGCCCTTCCTGAAGGCGTTGAGAGTTGACAAGGTGCAGACATCAGGGAGGAGGTTGGGACCTCCAGAGAGAGTGCTCTGTTTATTTCCCTTGATGGTGTACAGCTCTCCTTCCCATGACAAGTTACTTCTGATCAGTGTTTAGATCAAAAAGGTGGGAGAGTCAGGGATGACCAGCGTACTGAGCACATCGCTGTTGGAGGAAAGCGAGGTTTGCTGTTGTTCGAGACTGAACTTGGAGGTCCTATTTCATGATCGGAGAGCTCCAGGGTCATCCCAAAGAGCAGTGGATTGTTTAATGTGATGTTGTTGTAATATTTTATTTCAGATGATGACACTTTTAGTAAATCCCGAAGAACATATTGGATGCGGGTATTTGTATCCCTTTATGTGTGAAGCTGAGTTGCCTTAGTTACCATGAGTTGCAGAAATCCTCACAAGCTGACTGTGCCAGGCTTCTGAGTATTACAGCACAGCAGTGTGCTGGTGGTACCTTAAATAGGGTTGTAGCAGCGTGTGTGTGGGTAGAGAACAACAAAGCGGAGGGAGAATGCTTCAGAGCTGGAGACACTTGGACTTTGAAAAAGATGAGTAGAGTAACTTTCTCTGAGACTTACAAGACCCAGTATGCTGATTAGTGTCTTGCTCAGAGCAGGGTGCTTGTGCTGAAAAGGCATCTGCCAATTGAAAAATACATCTAGCAAATTGACAGTAGGGCTTAAACTTGAAAGAGGACAGTTTGAAGGGGGAGGAACTTAGTATGCTGAAGTAGTAGAGATGAGAGATTGCTTTCAGCTCAGTTGCAGTTATTTTGAAAGCAGAAATCCTTTCCTAGGTGGGGAAGTTAGGCAGAACGAAAGCAAAACTCTGGCATAGCTGGCATAGCTATCTCTCTTCTCTCAGCTTCCCTCCCCAATCCATCCAGAAGGGCTTTACAAGGTCAGTAAGCTTATGTGAACACATGGAGTTAGTGCTGACCTGGAGATGTTCACTCTCTTGATTTTGTTACTCCTTGTTTTGCTAAGACTAACTCCTGGTTTCAGGAGGAGCTGTGACATGCAAGTGTTAGTGAAGGTAGCTACAAAACAGAGCTTAAACACTAGGGTTTAGTACCACGTGTTGTGGTTTTTGGATGTAAGCTAATATAGATGGTGAACAAGGTTTTGATTTTAAATAAAATGCAATAAACTTTTTCCTTACTGCATAGTGATGAGTGAAATTCGTTCTTACCCAGGCGATGTGCATTTCACCCCACTCTGTTTCCCCTGAGATAAAGGGTACAACTTCCCTTGGCTCCGATGGGAGCAGTTGTAGTGCAGTGGTCTGCTCTATAAAAATAACCACCCTCTGCATCTCTGGGTGTGTGGGAGAGACGTGCTCGTGCTTGTATCCCTGCCAACTGTTAAAGAGAATTTAATTGTTAATTATCTGTCACTTGCAAGCTTCAGTGATAATTCTGAACAACTGCCTCAGGGCATTATGAAATTATTGAAGTCTCAGTTGCTGACCTGGCTGTTCTGTTGCTGTTCTTGGCCAGTAATTCCTCTTGACAGTATAAACATAGTTGCTCTAAAAGCCGTTTGGGACCTCTGATTACTTTTTTTTTTTTTTTTTTGCGTAGATCAGGATGAAATAGTGGGCTTTTCAGAAAAACTATTGCTGTGTATACAGCTACTGATGGTATTTAAATGAAGGTGAGGATGTTAAGGAAAAAGAGGGATGACTTGTTGGGTTATCTTCTTCATGATTTATTCCTAGGACTTGATATTGATCTGTGTATGATTCTGCATGTGTTTTGGGTTTACATCTCACTAATCTGTAAAGTGAAAGCATGCTCTTTGCATAGTGTGAAAATGGGAACTTCTGTGACCCAGCAAAAGATGCAGAGGAGCCTGGTTTCATAACAGAAATGTCCTAGTTAGAACTGTCATAATATGCTGGATGTTGATAACTGTGTTATGGAAAGATAACGTATTAAAATACGTTGGGTTTGGGGGTTTTTTTGGTTGTTTTTTTTTTTTCCTGAAGGAGATAATCAGCTTGATTATAAAATACTGTGTTGCCTTTTCAGGTCAGCTGGTGGTATGTACGCTCTGCTCCTGCGTCATGAAAACAAAACAGATCTGGCTTTTCTCTGCTCACATGCTCCCTCTGCTGGCACGACTTTGCCTGGTCCCTTTGGAAACTATTGTCATCATCAACAAATTTGCCATGATATTCACTGGTTTGGAAGTTCTCTACTTTCTTGCATCAAATCTTCTGGTGCCCTATAACTTGGCAAAATCTGCATACAGAGAGCTTGTCCAGGTAAGACAGTGAATATAACGATTTTATTTTCCCTGGCCCAGAGCCTTTTATGTAGGAAAGAAATAAAAAATGTCTGTCTTTGTCTTCTGTGCAGCTCTGTGTGTGTGTTAACTCAGGCTTTCATGACAAACCAAGTGTATTCCTACCCATGGCATCTTCTTTCTTTAATTTATAGTGCCTTACAATTTATGGGTGAGCAGTTAAGACATTAGCCTGAATTACGTTGCTGCCCAGCTGAGCATGCCTGCTTTGCTTGGGCTTTGGGTAGTCCTTCCCAAATCCAGGCTGAAAAGAAAGACTGTGGCAGAATGGAATTTATTTATGGCCTCGTTAAGTGAGCAACGTAAACCCTGTGCATTAACCATAGTAGATGTTCATTTCAAGAAATGTCTTCTCTGTGAAAGGCATTTGTAATTATAGTAACTGTTAAATTAATTATAGTAGCTGATTTTTACTGTAACAATCACTGACTTACAGTCAGTGATTTGTAATTTGCAGACAGTGATTTGAGAGGTCTGTAGTATTTTCTTTAGGGAAGCAGCATTGCTGCAACCTGTAACGAAAGAGTTGGCAGAAACACAGACGACTGATCTGATACGTATCTATTTTATTAATGCTTTGATGTCTAATATAGAATTGAAAAAACACTTTGTTAGTGGTACAGAAACATTACACCTCACCTCTTTATATAAAAATAAAATGTATATATGCATCCTTTTATATATTTCAATATGAAAAGATAGATGCTTGCTTGAGTTTTGAGTGAGCTGCTGTTTCAGCTCTCACCACTTCCTGGATTTTTTTCAAACCAAGCCACTGATTTTCTGCCTTCAGTTCCAAGTGGTCTGAAGACTAACTTATTAAGCTCTTTCAGAGCACTCTTTAAACCTCTTCTTTGCTGTCATATCTGTCATACACAAACAAAAACTTGGCAGCAGTAGGTGTCTGCTGTGCCAAGGTCTCAGCCTGTCCTGTTGATCATTACTGTCTGGTTATTTATTTTGTGTGTAAATGGTCTTTGGAGCAGGATTATCCTTCTGTGCTTGTACAGCACCTAGCATGGTCTGATCTTATCTATAACTAGCTTGTAGATTTGCTGATGAAAAACTAATTTGGGAGCTAACTGACAAAGCTTCAGTAACCTTGTTTTCCGGTGAGAATAGGAAAATCATGTTTACTGTTTACTTGGAGTGTTTGAGGTAAAACAGTTGCTTGGTTTTGTACAGCTTGCAACAGGTTGGAACCAGCACTTCCATTTTCTACAAGCATGAATGAGTGCAGAGTTTAGCTTTCCTGAAGTCAAATTCAGATCAAATGTGGATTTAAGAGTCATGTATCTATTTTTATTAGACATTTATGTTTAAAACACCTCACTGTCTTCTGAATGTTATAATTGCAAATGCATTCTGGAATGAGAGGGGAAATAATTGTTTCATGATGATTTTTTTTGTGTGTGTTTGTCAGAATTGTGTTTTAAATATAGCTGTAATACAAGTCCCCTCATCTCCAGGATTGCTTGTCTCTCTCACCTCTCCAGTAGTTCAGATCGTTGCATGCCAGCCTGTATTATGGTGTTGTAATCATGAGGAAGATGTATTATTTGTATGTGGCACTTGAACACTGATTATACTCTTTCTCCTGACTTTTTATGCAGAGAGTATAAAATCTTTTCCTTGGGAATACAGAAAAAACAGCAGAACTTTTATAATGTGGCACTGAGTTTATAGTAGTGTCGTATGCTGTTTTTCTAAATGTGTGTAGTAGAGAGCAGGCTGGAATGAAAAGTTGTGTGTGAGTGATTTTTGCATTGTATTGATGGTAGGGAAAAACAAGATTTCAGTTGTTCAAGAGCTGCTCTTTGCCTATGTTCCTTACACAGAACAGAAAAACATTGGCTTGTGGCATGTTCATATAACTGGTTGCACCTCTAAATCAAGCTTAGTGCGCTTGTTCAGGAGGAGAATATTGTCATTTTGTCTTGAATATTTTCCTGCTCGTGTTTCCATCACTATAGTGTTGGGCTAGTTATCAGTGATACCTTCATCCTGGTGTGGGTGAGTTCACTACTATTTTAGACTGGATTTGAATTGATGTTTTGTTATCAGTGGCAAAACTCAGTGAATACTGGGAGGTTAAACACCAGGAGTGTTTCCTGAGCCAGCCCAAACAAGTGGGCTGAGGCAGGATTGTGTGTGTATTTCAGGCTGTGGCCGATGGTAGAATTTAAGAGCAGATCCAGACCATTCACTGCCTGCCTGCAGCATGAGATGACAGAAATACCTCACAGTTACGAATCTACATTATGAGCTTAGCATGACCTTTTTCCGATGTGGCGGAACACTTTGCCAGGAGCTGCACAGGATTGCTTTTGTTGGTCCCAGGCCAGGGAAGTCTCCTGAGGGCAAATGCGCTTCCTTCCCAAGTCTGTGTGCAAAGCTGAAAGCAGGAGCTCGGCACTGTGTCCCTGCTAGGCACAGTACCTACTGCAGCAGGCCCAGTGAACGTAATATTCCTCATACTTGTTGTGAAAGACCAAGTAGGCAGCTTTTTTAGTGTTAGCTAAAATTTTCTAACCATTATAGATTGTATGTCGTTGTAGGAAGAGGTGATGAGGAAATAGTAGCTATGAGTGATTTCCTTTTGACCTTCTCTGCTAAGTCCAGCTATAAGAAGTTCCAGCTTCTTGGAAATAACTGCATTGTGACTTAATCTTTGTGATACAAAAGAAATAATTTGAGCTTCAGAGTTTTCTGAAATAACTTAAGCATGAATTTCAAAACACTTGGATTAGGAGCAGTCGGAAGTCTGGTGCATGTTCTTTCTGAGATCCTTAAACACAGTAAAATTTGAGGTATTAAAGTTTTCCCTTAAAAACAAGCCAGCAAAGCAGATTTATTGTGCTGAGGTGATGTGCCTCATATTTTAGTATCTAATGTGTGCAGGGACTTGGCAATGCTAGAAAAAAGTACTAGGAGAAAGAGAGAACAACGTTGCTGTGACTTAAGCTGGGCAAACGGCTCAGAGACGGTTGTGCCTGAACTGGAGGGATGGACCCTTGGTGCTCTGGCTGTGAGTGGGCTGCGGTCTGTACCTCCAAGCCAGCTGTTCATGGGAAGGGGCCTTCAGCTGCTCTGATAGTTTGCTCTCCAGTCTGATCCTTGTCCCTGCTTCAAGACAGACACTGGTAACTCGTCACTGCTGAACCCGGGCTCTCCCTTTGTCAGACTCTGGTTTGATGTACTTGCTCTTTTCCGTTGGGATGGCTAATGCCATGGAGTGATTTGTAGCTGTATTGTTGACTGTGCTTTTGCTACCAAATCGCAGGTGCTGTGAACCAATAACAAGCTGCGTTTCTCTGTCTCACCCAGGTGGTCGAGGTGTACGGTCTTCTGGCTTTGGGGATGTCTCTGTGGAACCAGCTGGTCGTCCCAGTTCTCTTCATGGTATTTTGGCTTGTCTTATTTGCTCTTCAGATCTATTCCTATTTCAGTACACGGGACCAGCCTGCCTCAAGGGAGCGACTCCTCTTCCTCTTTCTGACAAGGTAATTAGTCTGAAAGTACTGTTTTCTGCTGTGACTTTCTTGTGAAATGAATGTGTGTACTCTTTTAGAGACTAGGTGTGTAGACTGGCTTTATTGCATTTGGATATTCAGCAAATATTTGTCCTTATCACAGCAACCATGCATGTAAACCCTGTTAAGCTTGCCCTTCAGAGGCATGGATCCCATTCAGGACAGTGTTAGTACGACTCTGGGAGAGTTCCCAAAGAAAGCAAAATACTCCTTTGATGAGGGCATAGCTATAATTAGGCCTGTGGTTCAGAATTTGTTTTCAGTATGCAAATTGTTTCTAAGACCAGGGTATTTCAGTGGTAGTTCAGTTGGAAGTTATCCAACTCATATCTTATTCATGACTGTCTTGCTTTCTGAGTCCTTTATGTCTTTTTTTCTTCATGATGTGGGACATGTTCTTGAGTTCAGCCAAGCAGCTGAAGTAGCCCAATTCCCAAAGTAACTTTTGAGCCCAGTGGTTAGTTTGGCAGAGGTACAAAGATCTTATACCAAATTCCCCAAAGCTTTGTAAAAACTGATTGTAGGGTAAAGGAGAGTGCCGTGTGTTAGTGCTGTTACTGAGAGAAAGGCAGCATCTGAAGGTTCTTCTGATTGGACCCTACATGCCTTTGTGGGCTGTTTAGCTAGAAATGACAGCACAAAAAGGCAGTGGGTGACATAGGCAAATTAGATGGTGTAACACTGGCATGGGGCAAAAAGAGGTAGTAGTTGTCTAAACATGCAGGAAATGTGGGATGTATTCTTCAGGGACCAGGCATCATATGTTCTCCTGTTTGGGTAGCAACTTGTGTAACTTGCTCATCACTAACATTTTTCAGTCAGACTTCCCAATTGCTTGGCTTTTTCTTCCCTCTGTCTATATATCTGTGGTGCTGTAGTGTAAGCTGTCAAAATTCATTATCTTTAAGGACAAATGCCAGGGATTTTATTGCATGTAGTGTTAAAATTGCTCACAGTGTCACAATGCATTAGGTAAAAGCACTGACTGTTTTACCTGGTTGTTAACTAAACCATTGGTGTCTCAAAGTTTTCTTCCTTTTCATCTCTGCTGTGATTTTAGTTTTGTTACAGTAGAGTATTGCATTTAGCAGTTGGCAGAGGTGGAGGAAGCTTTCCTTTTCTCTGTAAATAACTTGAGTTTATTCCTACCCCAAATTTTTGTAGATTTCCCTTCTTCATGGTAAAACAGGGAGCTTGCTTTGCAGGCTTGCATTGACTTGATCTCAGTAAGTGAATGCCAGCTGATCTCTGAAGTTCTTCATGTGATTTGAAAACCACAGAAAAACGATGCAAATGTTCTCAGCTCTGTCCCAGTAGAAAAATTATTTTCACTTCCATAAAAGTGAGTTCTGTATCTGTGCCCTTTAAGTGTAATGATTGCTTAAAATAAATGTGGATGGAATTCAGGTGAGATCAGCTGGGGTGTGCAGAATAGCTCTGTCCAATCTTCGTAAGAATGTCTGAGTGGCTGTGCTGGGTCAGCCCAAATACTGATCTAGCCTAGGATCCAGTTGCCAGCAGGGGCTGTGAATGGGTGCCTGGAAAGACACCCACTGATGATAAACAAGACGCTTCCTAGTGCTGATGCAGTCCCACATCCAGCTCTGTCTGTCAGACTGTGTCAGCTGGATATGGTTAGTATGTTTTCAGTAACCCTCAAAAGACTTCTCTTCCATCAGTTTGTTCCTTCTGCCCTTGAAGCTGTGTATGCTTGTGTTGTTTGAAAGATCCTGAGGCAAGGAGTTTCACAGCTTAACTTAGTCTGTATAATGAAAAATCCATTTTGATTGTTTAAATCTATATAGTTTCATTCAATGCTCTCAATTCACGTATTGTGGGGGGAAGGCTGAACAGTTGTTTTCTTTAAAATTGAGAGTAGCATAGGCCCATTCCTCCCACACTGGAAAACTCTTGCTTGTATGTTTGCTGTTTAAAAACTATTCTGTACCTTCCATTATACCTGATGTTCCTCACAGAATCTGTTTCATGAGTATTTAACTGCTGAGATTTTTCAGAAGCCTTGAAGAGTTCAGCTCTTTGGGACAATTTATAAACTTGTGCTTGGCACACAAACATAACACTGAGATCTCGCCAGGCTTCTCTTTGAGCTCTTAAGCTCCTCAGGGACCCTTACATCTGAAAGTAAATTCAAGATGGGTGCTAAAATTACTCTGACAAAAAAAGGATTGGATATCAGGTGGAAAAGCCAGGATTCTTAATTTCTGATAATTTATCTTGAAACAAAACTTAGAGTTCCTCAAATATCTTACAGAAACAGCTGCTTTAAACACTGAGTTTCTTGCTACCTTGACTGACAGGAATTTTTAAAAGCTTTTTCAGCCTTGCTTCATTTAGTAAACAGGCAGAATTTGAAGGCTTACCAGAAGCACTGCAATTGCTATATGTAAACACATCAACATTTTCTACTGTGAGTTGCTTTTAAAGATCTCCGGTTAAAGTTGTCATTAAAAGAGACAAAGTAAATGTCTCTTGGATGAGTTTTGTTTATATTTGAGGCATACACTTCCTCAAAACTCTTGTCAGAGCACTGGACCAGTTCTCACTCTTCAGTCAGTTAATTAGTATGACATGGTTTTGACAACCATAATTTCTCTCACAAGCCTACTGCCTTGGTGAACAAGCAAAGATTTTATTTTTTAAAAATGAACGGGAGTGTCAGTGTATTACCTTGGTTTATGTGAGGATTTCCAGATGTGTAATCCTCGGCTGACAGCTGGTTCGTTACCAGTGTCGGGGCATGGGGCTGCACCACGCTCCCTGTGTCCTGGCAGCGTTGTGAATCAGCAGCCCAGCTATGCTTTGAGACTTGAGCTGCTCCAGATATTGAAGTGCCAAGATCAGCAGAAGAGCAGCCCTACAGTGAGAGAGCTGAAGTAATGCTGCTCTTCTCAGCATCACCAAATATATTTGGGCGTCGCAATCTTTGGGACATAACTGCTAGAGCAAAAGAGAGGAAGAAGCTTGGCAGGGGAGAGAATATATTCTTACTGTCTTACGTTGCCGTTTGAAAGACATGTGTTGCCTATTTGAACCTGATGTGAACGCTACCAAAAAGCCCCCAGTCCCCCAACAGCATTTATCAGCTTGATGTTTGCGCTTTTGTGGATCTCAGTGGGAAGTGCCTTAGTGAATCCATCTGCTTTAACTCCGTATTTCTGGTAGCTGGCTGAAATTTCAGCAAGTAACCAGGCTGATCTGTGGCGATCAGATTGACTTGGTTGTGAAAACCCTGTGGAAGCAGGACAGTGCCACCGTGTGGCACCACGCTGAGGGGGACAGGAGGAGCACCCCATGGCCTCAGCACCAGCCTCAGGCAGCGTTGGCTAATGAGCCAGGATGAAGTTGTGTCTTGGAAAGAAGTAGCCCAATACGTCTCATCTTTTTGTGTTCGTGGGAGGATTTCATAGTGGCGTAGAGTTTGTAGTGTTTTCATTAAACCAATTCAGTTTTGCCTTAAAACCAGCTTGCACAGTTAGCAGGACAAGGGGTGAGCTCATCATGTTGCTTTGAATTGATGGACTTCTAAATTTCGTTTCTTTTCCCCTGTCTCCTCCCAGTATTGCTGAATGCTGTAGCACTCCGTACTCGCTGCTGGGCTTGGTCTTCACGGTCTCTTTTGTTGCTCTGGGAGTTTTGACTCTCTGCAAGTTTTACTTGCAGGGTTACCGAGCATTCATGAATGATCCTGCTATGAACAGGTAAGTGCCTCGTTATGCCTAGGATTTAAAAAGCAGCAGAGAAACAGATTTATATAGGAGTATACAGACTGCATTGCAATTTTTTAACTAAAGAATTTTTAGATATCTTTGTATGCCAGTCTTTGTGTGCATTGGGAGGATTTGAGGTTTTTGGGAAGCTGGTCACAGGCTTCTTGGGAAAAGATTCATTTCTCTAACAAATTCAGGGCTATTAGTTGGGGTTTATAATTGCACCGTTTGATTGCCTTGCTGCTTTCATTTGTAATAGTCACTTGAAAATTTTCACATGCTGGGGTAATGGAAACGCTTCCTATTTCCATGTCCTCATTTACCCCGTAGTTATGTGTGAAACATTACTTGTCTATGAGGCTTAAAACACAGTGTTATAGGGATTTCCTGCAAGTTACTGTGGGAAATAGCCAAAGTATAGAAACTGCCTTTTCTTAATGCTGTTCTCAATTTGTCTAATATGAAATTTGGATCCTAAGTATGATACTGTCCTTCTTAGTTATTTCAGCTCTTAACTCTACAGAAAGTTAAGACCATATGCAAGAGAATGTTTTATGTTTTGGGTTCCAAGATGTGGAAGTAAAAGTGGTATAAATCAGGGTTGTGCTCTGCATAAAAGCATCTGGTGGGGAAGCTCGCAGTGCTGGGTGATATTAACTATGTCAAATACCGGTGCTAAAATGTGCTCCTTGGAGGTATTGAAATCAGTCTGAGGCTCCAAGCCAAAAAGAGGTGGGCAGCAGAATTTGGTATAGGTACAGGGAGAATAAACTGAAAAATGCTTGAATTCTTGATTTTCCTAAACTAGACACTGGGTGAGATGTTGAGTCAAGGATGTTTCCCCAGGGCTAAAGGAGAGACAAGGGCAGTGGTGATGGAGGAATAGAATGGGTAGAGAGAGTCCTCGTGGTGATCTAGGAATGAGGCTGGTGCCCAGGCGTAGGCTCAGCCAGGCTGCTGGGTTGTAGGCTCAGCCAGGCTGCTGGGTTCCTCCTTTTAAGACACGTACTGGGTCTTTAAAATGCTCTGTACTGAGGGGGGCCTGTCACTGGGTGGTGTGTGCTGGGCTGGGTGGTAGCCCACATGCTGCTAGTGAGGAACAGAGTTCTGAAATCTGCTGGTTCCTAATCCCCAACACTTGAGCATTTCTGAAAACATTCCCCTCTGGTTAAAGCCTCAGCTGGGACATCAGTAAAAGCCCAAACCAGTGATGATTGGAAGAGTTGTGGCAGAAACAAACAGCTTGTCTCCTGGTGCTTATGGTTATATTTTTGAACCAACTTTGACATGCAGAAAGATGTGATTGTTCTTTTGACTGTGTTCATCTGCAGGGGAATGACTGAAGGAGTCACACTCCTGATCCTGGCTGTGCAGACAGGTTTGATTGAGCTCCAGGTTGTGCATCGGGCGTTTCTGCTCAGTATTATTCTGTTCATTGTGGTGGCATCCATACTTCAGTCCATGCTGGAAATCGCTGATCCCATTGTCCTGGCATTGGGAGCCTCAAGGGACAAGTAAGAGACTGCTTTCCTAAACTGAAAGTTACTCAATGCTGTTTCAGGAGGAGATAAACTAGTAATTGATGGCCCAATTTGGATTTTAGTAGCTTCTGAATTTACCTTGTCTTTTCTGTATGCAGACTGCTGGTTTACATTCATTCTTTTTTTTTACCCTCTCTATTCCAGTCCCTGAAGGATGCGCAATAATACTTGCCCCCATGATGTATGCTGACAAACAGGGGTCGCTCTGGGCACCTGCTCCCGCTCAGGACCACGTCTGTGGTCTGTGCAGGACCGTGCTGTTCTGCAGCCGCTGGCTGCCCACCCTGAGTGTTAACACTGTGCAGCAGTTTTTCTTGTAGCAAGAGTGTTGGAGCACAGTGGTCTCAGTTAAGGAAAAGCAGGACCACGGTGCCTCTGCTCTCCCCACTCATGCTCCATTGCATGGTTTTGCAGAGTGGTTTTGTTCAACCTCCTCTGCAGCTGGATGGGTTTCACTAATGCAGTGGGCTTGGCTGTTGAGGGTGGGAAGTTTCAGGGAGTGACTGTGTGTTTGAGAGTGTAAACCCTATTTTTTTTTTACGAGGCTGTGATCCCAAAGTGATAGGGTTTACAAGCAGAAAATAAGAGGTGGAAGGCTTGCATTAGTGTGCCAGGTGTTCTGATCATGTGGGATTCTTGTTTGTGTTTTGAAGAGCTGTATTTGTATCTAGTGTTACTGTATTAGTCTGTAGCTGTTAATTGCTTGTGTCTTTTCCCTCTCTGTAAACCCCTGAGTGAAGAAATAAGAGAAGGTTTATTTATATGTAGAGAGTTTGTTTAGCTTAAAGGCTACTTGTAGCCAGCCTGTTCTGCCGGCAGCAGTGTTAACTTCAAATATAGTAACGGAAAGGGAGAAGAGCCAGGATATGAGCATCTGACCAGTTTAAACAAGCAGTCTGTGGTGACAGCGAGTTTTAACTCTTCTGCCAAATCTCCCAGGCAGTTCTAAATCAACTGGATTGAGATATATTCTGCTTCTGCCTTCATCCCTCAGACACAGAATTGCAGACCTTACAGTGGTGTTCTGATGATTCTTCAGACAATGTTAAATTAGGCAGTTTCTGCTGCTGTCCTGTCCCCCCAATACTTCCACTTTTTCTATACCTCGTTCCAGAGCTAGATGAGGTTAAAATACAACCTAAGGAACACGTAGAGGTAGTATAGCAGATTACTGGAGTTATTCTGAAAGCCTTCACAAATGGGTAGGTTTAAAAAAGATTGATGGCATGTTTAGGCTGGGGAGGAGATTAGGAAGAAGTAAATGATAGGAGCAGAGTAAGGACTGGCAGAGATGAATGTTCAAGTCCTGCTACATTTCTTTGTTTGTGATCCCTTAATTGGGGAAGGTACTAAAGGCAGCAGAGTTAAATCTGCTGATTAAAGGAAATACCTTTGCTCCATGGGTGTTAGCAATAAGAGAGTTGTAATAAATATATAATCTGAAAAAACTCTATATGGAAAAGTATACAAAGATACATGCATATTAAATATTTTTCTTCATTTTAATGGACTTCCATCTGAAATCTTAAATATCTTAGATACTTAATTTGTCTAACTATTGACTGGAACCATTATGACAATTACTGTACATGAATTTTTTGCCAATAATCTTTGTCTTTGTATTGAAAACAGCGAAGGTGAGACAAGAGGGAACTTTTGATACTGTACATGTTGTAGACATGCATGCTGGGAATGAGACAGTGCCCAAGTAAAACAGAAACTCATTTTGACAAGTTAAAGCCTTGAGCAAACATCCAGCGTGCCTGCCTCCAGCAGTCAGCCTATTCTTCTTCTGACACTCAAATCTGACTTTAAAAACCTATTGTGTTGTTTGCAGGAGTCTGTGGAAACACTTCCGAGCAGTCAGCCTCTGTTTATTCTTACTCGTGTTCCCTGCATACATGGCCTACATGATCTGTCAGTTTTTCCACATGGATTTCTGGCTGTTGATCATTATCTCCAGCAGTATTCTAACCTCTCTTCAGGTAAGAATGTTGGCCCTGTAGTAGCTGTGAAGCCCTGCATTAACTGTGATCTGTTACTCTGGGGAGGGGGGAAATACACAATGAGAAAATAACAGGGATGATAGAAGAGCAAAAGTACAAGATACAGTATAAAATCTTTTTCTTTATCCTGTGTCAAAGGCTAAGGAGGTCCTAGGGGTGGACTGAGAACATAGATGAATGGAGGTCTTATTTTGAGTTGTAAAGCTAAAAGGCTTTTGAGGGTGTAACTGTCACAGTAAAAAATTAGGGGGGTTTGTGTTTGTGGGTTTTTTGGTTTTGATTTGGTTCCCCCCACCCCCCCGAGCATTCTTTTACATATTCTTATTAACTGTGGCTCTTTGAAAGTAATTTGATGTTGAAAACAAGTAGTGGAAAGATAGGAATTTTTTTTACCATGAGTATTTGTTATAATTTTTTATTATTTAATTTACTGAATTTATAAAATCCCTCCTTACATGAGTCTCAGCACTCATGTTTAATCAACTCTGCTGTCTTCTGGATGCAAGAAAGTACAGAAGGGGAAGTACTTGGGAACAAGTTGAAATACTTTGCAAGGAGTGGCTTTTATTTGTCTTGAATTTCAGTAACAAGTATTTTGGGGCTTGTCTGACCTCTGTCTGATTTGGGTACGTTGTATGTGCAGAGCTCGGTGCACGACGCGGAATGACTTAAGCTCCAGTTCAGAATCAACTGCTGAGCTCATGGTCTTGTGCTGTGTTACAGGTGCTTGGGACACTCTTCATTTACGTTTTGTTCATGGTGGAGGAGTTCAGAAAAGAACCAGTAGAAAACATGGACGATGTGATTTATTATGTAAACGGCACATACCGGCTCCTGGAATTCCTCGTGGCTCTCTGTGTGGTGGCATACGGTGTCTCGGAAACCATCTTTGGTGAATGGACTGTGATGGGTTCTGTGATCATCTTCATTCACTCCTATTACAACGTGTGGCTGCGGGCCCAGCTGGGGTGGAAAAGTTTCCTTCTTCGCAGAGACGCTGTGAATAAGATCAAATCACTGCCCGTTGCCACAAAAGAGCAGCTGGAGCAACACAACGATATCTGTGCCATCTGCTACCAGGTAAGAATGGGAGTGTCAAAAGATTGACTTGAGCTTAAATACTTCTAGACTGTCACATTCAGTCTATGACTAGCAAAGTAAGTTACTTGAATCATGTTTAATCAAGAGTATTGTGTGCAGTAAATTACTTGAATTACCCTGTTTTCTGGTTTGTGTAAAGTGATTTGGAGTACTGGCACTGAGATAGTTTTTATGAGTAAAGAGATTGGATGTATATAAGCTTTCAGACTTGATTTTCTCCAGTTACAGAAGAAACTGAAACTTCTTGTGTTTGGGCTGAGCTAGTTGCAAGTGTAGCAACAAATTTGCTCTTTCTTCATTAATGGAAGGTTTTGTTACTGAAAGACTGTGAACTCAGTAGCTGATTTGTTACTATTCCATAGAAGTACCTCAGTCTCTACAGGCATCTCTACTTCCACTTAATGTGCAGTGTCAATTTTATAACAAAAACCTAATTATCAAAAGGTTAAGGGTCTTTTTCATGCAAGCCATCAGATGTAAGGACTTTGGAAATCAATGCTGAGAGTAGTATCTTTATCACACTTCTAGCTCTGAAGTCTCTTCTCTTGGATAGAAACTGTAGTTACGTGTGACAGTGGAAGAACCACCCTAAGATTAGTAGGTTGCAGTTGGGATGCTGTTGGATTGACTCGAGACTTGATACATTTTCTTTGACGAGCAAAATTACTGGTGTCAGGCTGAATGACAGTGTTTAAAACACCAGACTGGTAAAATGTGGGTCTCAGCTGACAGAGTTAGGGTGTGACTTAATTTCTGGTTTGTTCTTGTTGCATGTTGTATCTGTAAGTGTGCTGTTTTTGACTTGCAGGATTGTTTCTTAAGCCAGCTAATCCTGTGACTCTCATGTTCAACAAGCTTTAGTATAAGTGTAATAATACCTTTCAGACAAAGCTTTTTGCATATTTTTTTAATTCCTGAAATATAAATGGCCAGACTTGGCTGGTGTTCGAGTTTTGTGTGAGTATTTCAAGGTGGAGGCTTGTTGGTATGAAGGAAGAAACATTCTCCTGCTTGCATGTCAACTGCCTGTGTCTCCTCTGTGGCTAGTGGACCTGTTAGATGTATGGGGTGAGAGGAGAGGAATGAGATTACAAATAATATGATCTTTCTTTTTTTGTGTATGTCTTTCAGGATATGAAAACTGCTGTAATCACGCCATGTAGCCATTTTTTTCATGCGGGTTGTCTTAAGAAATGGCTGTACGTGCAAGAAACCTGCCCTCTGTGCCACTGCCAACTTAAGAGCCCTTCACATCTACCGGGACTGGGACCAGAGCCAGTTCAACAGCCAAATCCTAGCGCAGAGCAAAATACCAGACCCGGAGATGCAGCTGAGCCTCCTGGTGTTGAACGTGACAATGGGCCAAATACACAAGACAGCCCTAGCAAGAGCAATGGACAAGCTGCAGAAGGACAGGACAGCCTCGAGGCCTCTGCTGAGACGGAGGCCTCTCAAAGCGTGGACAGTGACATGAGCCCGTGCGAGGCCGGCCAGGGAGCAGCTTGTGCTGCAGCACTCACTGCAGCCCCCGAGGGGTGCCCCACTCGAGATCTGAGGGTTTGTGTCCAGCTCTAAGGTGACAAAGGATGACGCGGAAACAAACACATTTCAGAGATCCAAGTCTGACTCAGAAGAAAACCTGTCCTTCCACAGCTGTGAAAGAAGTTTAGCTGTTAATGCTGGTCAAAGCATAATCTCCCGTGCTGAGTTTTATGGGCTGCTTGGTAGTGGTAACTTCAGTGAGATGTAGTAGAAATGACTCCAGAAGCTCTCTGAACTGTGGGCATAGGAAGGATGTCTGAAAATAAATTGCAGTGAAAGAGTGTTTTCAAGACGTAGGTGAGGGATAAGAGGAATGAGAGGTCTGCGAGAGGTTGCAGACAGACGGACAGAAGAGCTAGCTTTTGTTTTGGTCAAGAAGAGGGTATCGCGTACAGCCATGTCCCAGGGTACCCGAGAGGCGTCAAGTGCAGTGAGTTGCCAGGCTGGCTGAGGTGCAGCTTTGGTCACTGACAAAACTTTTTATGGCACGTAAGCAAAAATCAAAGATACAACAGCAGTGATTGTACTAGAAGATGGAAGCACTCTTAATACGTCGTGTGTATGCTTTGGGTGTTCTTGGTGGGGCAATTGCATTTGAATTCATGTACTCTATAGTGACTCTTGACTTTTATGACGGAGTCTTCAATATTTTGATGTATATGAAACTTCTGCTCATAATGGGCACAGTCAGGGCTGCATGAAGTAAACTAAAGCTCTAATGAACACTTTGACCTCTGCTACCATGTGCAGGAGGAAAGTGGGATGAGTTTTAGGGCACAGATAGAGGCCTTGCAGTACTGTGCTTGTAATGTTTAATTCTTGCAGCTGAATTAAAACAGTATTAAACTCTGGCGATATTTGCACTTTGGGAATGAGTACATTATTGTGTATGATCAGATTCCGCAAATGCCACTTTTAAAGCTGTTAATAGGTTTGCACCTTTTTTCTTTGACAAGGACATGTCCATACTTAAATTTTTACATGCGTCATGGCTTCAAGTAGAACTAGGGACAGGGGTGGGGAAATAGGTGGGAGTAGGGGGCAGGCAATTTTTTTATGTGAATTTTGATATGAAGAGAAATTAGTCACTTATTTATACGATAGGCTTGACTCCTCAAGTGTTTTTCAAAGTCGGTATTCCTAATGTGAAATGTGATACTATTTTATTTTTAGTAGTAAATTTGGATGTAGACTGACAGACATAGCTAAATGTCTTAATAAATTACATCTGAAGATTTTTACACCTGGTTATGTGATTTTTGTACTGAAATTCTGTGAATTAAGTATGTATTGAGAAGCTTTTCTGCAGTAGCAGCGATCTTGGAGATCAGTGAAACCTCTGATGCACACACTCTTCCCTGTTTCCATTTTTGTTTCAGTGCTGTGTGTTGTGATGCTACCTCCTGGCCTTCCCTGGTCCTTCCCACCCAATCTTGGCCAGTGCAGAACAATAGCAGAACACTGAGGCGCTACATAATTTAGACTTGTTTCCATTCTAGCTCTACATGGAAGTCTCTGGAGGCAGGAAATGGAGATTTTCTGGGCAGCGCTGTCATGAGGTGCTGTTTAGCGTTGTAAACACTGGCTTGCCCTCAATTCACAGAACGTTTTCTTGAAGGATACTCCATTAAACCATGCTTGCTGTCCCTCAGGGTGGAAAAAGAGCCTTGCACCAGTGCTGGGCAGTTTTTTCCTTTGTGTAAGATCACCTCACTTCCGTGGTGGGGAGCGAGTGGGTACGCCCAGTGCCTGGGATCAGGAGATGAGAAGAGCTAGGCATGGCTTGGTAAGTGTATGGCTTGGCCAGCGTTGTGAAATGAACGTTGGAGGGGTTGTGATTGCTGTACAGATACCTCAGTGACTGCAAGGAAGGGAGGAGAGGAACTTGTGCTCATCTACGCTGTTCACATGAGGGCGGTAGGGAATCACGGCGGTCATCAACTCCAGTTGCTCTCTCACACGGTGTGTCACATCATCACTTCCATAAATATAGGAAGTGCTGTTGAAAAAGTAACAAAACCACTGCTTATGCTGAGAAGCTGTTTCTCAGCCTGACTTATCTCTTGGCAATGAACCTTTTTAATTTGTACCCTAAATTATTCATAGCTAGTTGGTAACGCAGAAGCTAAAGGAAAGGGCTATGGATTTATAGCAACATGGCTAAGAGGTAAGTGTGCCTGGAGACTGCTCATTAAGAATCAACAAGCCCACAACAGATTGAACAAATGTACGGTCTGCCAGGACTGCGGGTCGGAAGTGTGGAGTCGTGGCACTGGAGAGGAGCCTGATGGGCTGGGAAGGTATGTGCTGTCTTTTGGGAGAAATGACACTGCCAGATTCCCACTGGAGTGAACCAGAAGCAACTATCCTGTGCTGGAGAAGATGGTTAAAAATGTGGAGGCTCAGGCAGTCTTGGAGTTTTATATCCTGGCAAGAGGGGCGTGATGGGAACCTTTTCTTACTGTAAGAAGGTTATTTTCAAGAGTGAGAGGAGAGAAGGAGGAGGCTGCTGGCTCAGAGAGATTGAAGGAACAGAGGTTTTCTTGGAAGATACCTTTATGATATGCCAACAACATTACAAGGAGTTGTTTGTAGAGAGCAAGCCGAGATGGAGTGTGTACGTTACTGCAGCGTTCATGAGACAAAGGTGACTGGTTAGGAAAATCAGCTGGGCTAGAAAGTTCATGGGAGGATGGTGGTGGTCATTTTTGCTTTGGTTTTGGTTGTATTTTTTCCCATTTAAAAGTGCTGAGTACCCATTTCTGAGGAAAAAAATAAAGACAACTAGCTCTAGAAGGAAATAAAAATAAGCCTGCAAGGAATGGGTGTGGGTGGGAAAGAAATAGATAAGCTAAGCAGGCTCAGGAAGTGCAGGAGTGAAGCCAACACTCATGCAAAGTTAGATCTTGTAGAAGAAATAAACTGTAACTTGAAGGGGAACAGGAGAAAAGGAGGGAGGGCTGCCATGGGGGTGCAGGGAAGTAAGTTATGAAATGAACCTTCTCTCTCAAAGCTCTGTAGATCATCTGGGTAAGTGCTCCTGACCTCTGAGCTTTGTCTAGTGCAGAACTCCCTATTGGACACTGCATGCTTTGAGATGATTTTCTTTCCTCTGCAGCTGTGCATGAGTAAATGGGAAAAAAATGCTTTTTGAGTGTTTACGGTCAGGATATAACTGTAGGCTGAGACCTGAAATCATTTTCATGTAGATTCCTTCTGAATGTGGTGTGATTGACAAATATTTGGACTCAAAAATATGCTTCCAGCTAGGTGATATAATGGGAACAGTTGGGAATTTTATGGCTGGGTGGTTTTTTGTTGGAAACGAGAGCACTGATCACATGGTGGATGGTGTGTGTCTAGTCAGTCCTATTGAGTATCCCAGCACTGCTGATTTGTGGGATCTCTTGCTCTGGACTCAGAGAAATGCATTTACACAAGGTGAGATGACTCCATGAGAAGAGCAAACAAACCTGGCTAGAAATGCCAGTTGAAAGCCTTAGTTAGGATTGCATTGCTCTTACTCCCTTGGCTTTTGGCTATTTTGCGGCAGAAAAATATATTTCCTTCCTTGTTCCAAGTGAAGTACTTTGCTTTATGCCAAGGCGCAGAGAGTTCTTGAAATGCACAAGGCTTTTCAGCATGGGAAAGCCTCTTCCTTCTGAGTCCCCTTCTTTCTCGATTCTTTTTAAATTTCTAACTTACCTCAATTCTTTTCCTTAAGTAGAGCAGAGTTTGAATAACTATCTGAATGTGTGAGAACAAGCTTGTAACATTTTTCCTAATTGGCAGGGGACGTTAAGGAGTTTGATTTCAGTTGGTTCAAAATTCGGATTATGTCTAGCAAGTGAGATACAAAATAAATTTGATACCAATGTTAAAAAAAAACATAACACAACAAACCACCAACATGCTTGGGAAGGAGAACTGGCTGTTCGAAGCATGTTATGTTGTTGGGAAGCCGCCTGCGTTCAGGATGAAAATAACCAAATTGGATGAAAATAACCAAATTGTTGTTGCTGGGTTTTGTTTGGGCCAGGAGAGCCAAGGGCAGGAAGCCGGCGGGGTTTGAGGCCAGCAGCTCATCTCGGCACAGTCATCGCTGCGTCGGAAGTTCTCAAGAAGGAACGTTCGATGGACCACTGCTGGTTTATGCTGCTCTGCGGAGGGCTGTGGAGGTGACCAGTGGATTGGTTTTAGCTTTTTTTAACTCCCACATGTTATATTTGTATGAAGGCACCTTTAAATAGTTTTCCAGCACTGCTTTTCGGTCTTTGCAGTGTCTGTAGCTGTTGCACATTAGCTAAGTCTGACCTGTAAGGATCACTTATTCCAAGTCTTGCCTGTGATGTCACCCCGAAAAAGCATCTGTGGGAAAGATCGACAAAGATATTTTCCTACCATCTCTTTGACTTTGCTTGTACTTAAAAATGTGTTGGTAAATGCAATTTTGAACTCAGTTTTTCTTAGTGTTTCAATACTGTGTTCAGAAATTAATTGGTCCCTATTTTTGTGATTGGTATGTTCACTCACATTAAAGATCACAATTCACTCCCCCACACCTTGAAGGTGTCAGTTTTCATTTTGACAGCACCTATTTCTTTTAACTATGACTGTTTTACTTGCACTCTGCTAGAGTCCAAGGCTGGAGGTGCAGTGGAAGGCTGTGCCTGGGAGTGTCTGGGGCTGGTGTGGGGACTCTGGCTGGCGAAACTCCATCTGTTTTCATAAAGCAAATTATTATTCAGTTGATAAACCACTCAGCAAATATATTCTGTGGCTCTGAGGTATTGATTATTCTCTTAAAAACAAACACAAAGCCTGCAAAACTTGGTGAGCTCTCTCTACAGCTTTGAGAGACCTAAACAATGCTAAGAGCGCAGCTGGTACATGCATAAACCTAAGATGATCATCCTGGTTAAAGAAATGTGAAAGAAAAATAATTTATATGCATAAGCAACCAACCCTTTAAAAAAATAAATTTCTATGTGTTACAAGTAATTAGACACAAATTTTCCCAGTGGTTGCCATTTCCTGGAGGTTTATAATCTATATCCCCTTAAGTAACTCTCAGCTAGTACAACAGCCCAAAACCAGATGATCTACAGAATTTTGCAGCAACAGATGTGAAAAGCCTGGAACTGCAGCGTGGATATTTGAATTAATTCTTAGGAATTCAAAGTGTAAAGCTGACTTAGTTGGATAAAAATAATCAATTGACTAGGTATCTGGTATTTATAAACGAAATTATATACAGTTCCTTAATTGACTGTAGTCTGTTTTCTTTAAATTGATTGTTTGCTTCTAGCTTGGGGAAAAAATGCCAGCTGGAGTGCAGAGGGATTAAGTTTTATTTATTTTACTTGCTAAGAGCCACATTGTGCAATTTAAAAGAAAATGTCCTTTAAAGATGGGTTCCTTTGTGAACTCCTTCAGCTCATTTGTTTTCAGACAGAAATTAATTTCTCAAAGGCCTCCATTCTAGATAAGTAAAGAAAAATGAAAAATTATAACCTGCTAAGATATGCCTTGTTTTCAAGGCATGTGGTTGAGTTTTGGGTATAGCTGATCTGGTCCACTTGCTGGAAAAAAGGCTGGTCATGATCTTCATTTGCACAGGTGGTAGGAAACAGGCAGTGGGAGAACCTCCAACCCAACTGCTGGATATTACTAGAATTCTTCAATATAGTTTAATGTGCTTAAATATTAAGTACTGGGAAGGTGCAACCAAGTGTGTCAGCTCCTTGTTGAGCTCGGTGGGTGCAGCTGGGGCTCTGGTCTGTGCTCATTTCTGTGTCCAACTGTGACACGGAACGGTGGGGATTGATGTAGTTAGAGGCATTTTCACAAAAACTTGAGTGTGTGCAGCTGTTTCTTACTGGTTACAGTTGCATTTAAGATGGTTCTGGTGACTTCCAGGTACTCCTTTTTTTTTTTTTTCTAAAGGTGCAGAGCTGGAGAGGAGAATTCAAGGAACCGGCAGGGTCCCCTTTTTCCTTTGGTGTGGATGAGGAAGTTGTATTCTGAAAACTGCCTGACTCTGGAGGCAGGCGCTCGCTCTGGGGTGATGTG
>NW_009708375.1:1547-65169 GCF_000703405.1 Apaloderma vittatum | reverse complement strand
TATATGCTTGAGAAGTAATGACATCTTTGGTAGTGATGAGAATATCCTGAGTGGTGGTGAACATTGAGAAGACAGTGCGGTCCAGAATTTTCAGGTAGATGTAATTTCTTCATTCTCTTACTTCACCTGGCTATCAAGCAAGCATTGCATTCTCCTGATGTGAAGAAACATTGTAAAGAAAAGGTGTGGTAGATTTTGATATACATACAGCCCTGTAACTCATCTGTAATTTTGGTGCTCTTTTTAATAATTAAATATCTGTGTAATTCTTAAATTACTTATATTTTATTCAGATTAAGTGTTGCTGTTTGAAAGTAGTATTCAATATGCACATCTGAAAAACAGCAGAGGGGCTAGTAAAATTGATTACAAACCTAATATTCCTCTAGCCAGCACAGCCTCAAGCTAAAAAGCAGTTAACCTGCGAAAATCAAACAACTCTTCTGCTTCCTCAGAAGTCTCTAGCTCTGCATTATACAATACCGAACTGCATTTCAAATGCTTTGCCAAATGGAGTAATCAGTGTTTTGCTATTTAAAAAGCAAGAGAATAGTTCTATTCATCTTTAATCTGAAAACTTCCTGGGAAAATTTTAGGGAGTTACTTGGATGAGGACCTGTCATGGTTGAAGCCGACTGGGACAAAAACCCCACATTATCTCCAGCTCACTCCTCCTCCTCCCTCCAGTTCCGTAGTGATGTGGAGGGAGACAATTTACCTAAAAAGGCTCAAGGTCTTGAGATTAAGGATAGAGAGAGTAACAATCTACCATTTAAAATGACAGGCAAAGAACCAGAGAGACTTGGGGAGTTAATTCACTACCACCATTTACAAAGTAGGATAGTGAGAAGAATACATCAATAAATACAATCCTATCTAAAATATACTTCGCTGCCCTCCTCCTCCCCCTCCTATCTTACTGGCTACCTCCCCTCCCATCAGTGCAAGGGGGGCAGAAGCTGGGGACTTTGGTCCATCTGGCCATTACTCGTTGTTGATGGCAACTCCTTCTCAACAGTCTCTCCTGCCTGCCACATGATGTCCACCTCACAGGAGGCAATCTTCTTCCTCCTTTCAAGTCCATCGGAGCCATAGATCACTTTGGTGTGTCCCCCACTGATACTTGGCCTCTCCCCTCTCACATGGGGCTCTGCACATACCAACACATCCTGGAAGTTCTCGCCACTGTCAGTCCCACCAGCTGGCAGGCAGTCACCTTCCTGCCATCTCAACCACCATGGGCTTCAGGGAAAGGTCCTGCCCCGGCAGCCTTCTCCCTGTTCTTCTCCTCTGGGACTCTTCTCCTGCCCTCTCTTTTTTCTCAGGGTGATGTTCCTTTGTTCTCATCTCACCTCTCCCTTCTCCAACAGAAAAAACTCCCCAACTTTAAAAAACAGGACAGCTCAAATTGAGATGAAATCAGGAGAGAGAGATAGAACAATGGAGTCACCTCTCAAACACCTTGATGGCAAAGGCCCAATTGGCCTGGCTGTGGCTAGAGGCAGGTCCAACTCTTACCTGGGAGTGGGAGAGGCTCTTGAAGTTTCACATGAGTCTACCCCTCCTTTTACAAAAATCTCCACCAGACTCAAACCCATGACAGGACCCTTCCCCCATCTTCATTCTATAAATGCACCTAGCTGTTGAGTTAGTGGTGCAGGGGCACTTCAGTATTTCTGCACAAACCCTTACAAAGACTTCCTTTGTGATAATTTACAAAGTTTGTCATTGGCCTTGCTAACTATAAGTGGCACACAACATGTGAGGTGTTCCCACTCTTTGTTTTGAACCAGGCTTTTGTCCCTCTGTTGTGTTGCTATCTGCAGCAGAACGCACAAGTGGATGATGAGTGCTGAGAGGGGTCAACTGCCTTAGAGATGAAGATGCAAAATCTTCACCCAGATAATGAAAATTGCTCTGTTGATGGGGATTACACCTTTGAACATTGAACTTATGCCATCCAAGCCAGTTCAAGAAACACTTGTATAAAAGACTGCCTTGAATATAACTCCATGTTATGTGTGGAGGTTGTTTTCAGTTGCTGAACAATGATGATAAGGAGAAGCTTCATGAAAGTACTATGTGTTGCCAATATTTTTAAGCGTAATAAGTACTAGTTCAGCTTGGAGGTTGTTTCATTTTCTGTTTCCTGAGGCAGCTTCTCGACTTGCTGCAAAGGTATGTTTGTATTCTTAGGAAGGAAATAACTGTGATTACATTTTTTTCCAGGGCTAATGGTGGGGGTAGAGTGGGATGTGTAAAACAACAAGGTAGCATGGTGTATGGGGGGAAGATTGTTGTAATTTTTACTAGCAATTAACAAGAGGAAAGTCTGAAATATTTGCTCAGTAATACGACTGCCTTGGGTTTTTTTGCTGGAGCCCTGGGAGTTAAATATGTGGCCCCTAATGGAAGTCTGTTTGGTTTAATCACTCTTAAGTCTTAGCCTTCTTTGTATCTCTTGGAATTAGAAAGTGGATGTGTGCAGCGGATGTTCCCAGACTGCTTTGCCTCATTGTAATTCCTACAATACTTAGTTCCTTATCTTTAACCTATTTCTGAAATCGATGGTGTCAAGCCTCTCTGGCTTCACATAATCTAACATGTTTTAAAAAATGATTTTTCTTGCCATATTATTCTTTCTGCCTCACTTCTGCATCTTCCATTGACTTTAATTAAGCTTTCCTTGTGCTTGTGACCTTGGTGAGCTTTTAAAAATAAAGTGAACTGACTTGCAAGGTGATTTTTCCCAATCTTTTATAGCCCTGCTGGAAATTCGCTTTGTGTGATGTTTGAAAATATAGGCTATTCATTCGGGATCATTGTATGTGCCCAGAGTGGCAACAAGGAGAAAACCTTCTAATTGCTACATTGTAGTAAATAGTTAATTTCTTCATAATTTCTGCTTTGACTTTTCTACCCCTTTAGGATCTAACTGTGTACTGTTGGTTTTTAAAAGAAAGATTGAAAAGACTTTCTCTCTCAGGCAGGCAGTGTTGAAAGAAAACCTTTAAAAAAATAAAGTGCAGAGTAAAAGATATGTAGAAATCCCTAACAGAGATTCTCAGCATGCTTGTTATCTTCCTCACCATTTTTTTCCCAATAAAATCTCAGAATAAATGGGTAGAGGTAGATGACTCTTTCTAATTCTTTTTATAATTACATTTGCCTGGCTTCCGTCAAAGGTCTGAATAGTAGCTCTTGTCCCAATTTTCACTGCTGTGGAATCTACATACAAATCAGTGCACACTGTCCTACTCTGAAAGGCTGGATATGAAATACTCCTAAAGCTGATGTTATAGTCACTAGATCTACAGAAAGTTTTACATACAGAATGTCTAAATGGGGCTAAAATTTGATATTTATTTTTTTTATTTCTTAGCTTAACCTATTCTTTCTTACTTGGAATCATTCCTTTTGTTGGCTTCTGTGCCTTGTGGATGGTAAAGAGTGTACAACCCCATACAGAGCTTTACACAGCTTTTTAATTACTTGTCTTTGCAGAGGCCTCTCTTCTCATGTTCATCGGGGAGCTGGAGGAGTTAACAGAGTGTGCGACCTGTCCAATCATGGCCCTTTAGTAAAAATCACATCGTGCTGGAACACCCGCTTGGGTCAAGTAATGAAGGCAGTATTAGATAAAACTGCACACATAGAGCAAACTCACAATAAAAAAAAAAAAAGCAACAAGCTTTTATAGGTATTACATAATGCAGTAAATAGCACAATAGAAATCTTACTAAAGGCTAGCATTTTAATATTACATTGACGTAAATATTATGAAGACTACAGTGTGCCTTGACCTAATGACCTATAGTAGTACAAGTTCATATTTGGTATGCTAGGAATGTATTTTGGATTACTCATTACTTGTTAAGACAGTAAACTCTTTTTTTTAAAAAAAAATTAGTTTTTCTTCAAATAGATTACGTTCAGTGTTAGGAAAGACTAAATCTTGAAATAACTATGACTATCTGACGTACTGTTAAATTTAGCAATCCTTCTTGATACATGGCATTCAAAACTCTCTTAATTCCTGATATTCCTCATGCCGTGATCTAGCTTGATGTAGTTTTCCACTGCAGATAATGCCTTTAAATGAGATTGTGAACAATGTCAGATTTGATTCATTTAGATGCTTGGCAAAGTATATAGCCCAGTAAAATGCATCGGATCCCTGCAGCAGTATTCAATATTCTGTTTTTAGGACCAGAAACAGTAGTGCAGTTCAGCAAAGTGTGATACGTTTCTAATATGGCTGCAAAGCTTTCGAAATCCAAGAGCTCTGCAGAGGTATGTACTGTGCTTGAAATGAGTTTGGGTGTCTCTAAGGTACTGCTCTAGTGCTCTTTATGGACACGGCCTCACTGAATAAGAGGGGATGACTCATCGCCATAAAATTAGGCATGTGACTTCATATGCTACTAGATCAAGGCATAACCCTGATTTTACAGAGCATCGATTTAGTCATTTAGGTCAAATTTAATGTAAAGTATTAATAATGTCATAAAATTATTAACAGCAACTCCTTGCCATCTATGAAAAGTGAATGTTTCAAAGAGCTATGACATTAAAGTCATACTGGCTTGCTTTCTTTTCTCTTTTTAATCCTCTAGAGTCAGTCTATTGTCACTATTGTATTTAAAAGTTAGAAAAAGAATGCTGAGCAGACAAGTTGCAAATTATTTTTTATGTGCTTTTGCTCCCCATGAAGCACTTCTCAGTATTTTAAAAAGTATTTGGAAGTTTTTCTGCTCCACTTTTTCAGCCTCCACTATGACTGCAAACCTTGAGGCTTTTAAACAGACTTGTATTGAAAGATATGAGATAATAAAGGAACAGGAGAGCCACTCCTCAGAAGAGCCTGGACCTTTGGACAATACAGATACCGTCTTCAAAACTAGAGAGTTCTGTGCTCTTTTAGCTGTGTTGTGGCATGAAGTGCATCCTTTTGCCTGACATTTTACCTAAGCAAATACTATTGATGTTACAGAGTCTACTGCATTCTGTACAGCTGTTTTGCTCTTAAGAAACAAATACCTTATCTTTATAAGGCTTGAATTAATTCATAGATGCATTTTGCAGGTTGGGAATGTTTGGAGGTGATGGAATTCCTTGTCTGCGCTAAGAGACACAGAAATGCAAATGTTTTCTTAGACTTACTGAAGAAGAAGGCAAGCCCTTAAATATCTGAGCGTAGATCGATCTTTAATGTAATAAATCTGGTGGATAAGGATAAGGCTTTTTTTGTCATAATCTGGAACACGTACAGTATCAGCAAGAAACTCTCAAACCATTTTACTCTGCTATCTGAAACACAGCATCTCTTAAGCGACTTGAAGATAAATTACCACTTTTTACAGTTCCTTTTGGAATCCGTATTTAGTCAACAACATTTAGGACTTAGTTTAAATGAATTAATTCCTCCCTGTCTTGTGGGTACTAGATAGAATTCATGCAGGATAGATTTAGCAGCCCAATTTTCAGGCTATATTTGCAGAGATGTTTTGGAAATTTCATTTTCTCTTAAAGGTAGATCCAGGCCAATGAATATTATCAATGCTTTCAGTGCCTTAGATTCATTCAACATCAGAGTGAGTGGCTGTGCAAGGTAAACCATAGCCGAAGGTCAGATCCATTCTAGGCTTGTCTAGTAAATTTTTAAAATAGATATTTACAGTTAAAAGATATAGGCTATTCATATCTATAAATACATCCTGGATTAGGGGTGGATTCCCTAAATATTGTGCTGCTTTATTGGCTAGCGTTCTGAATCTGGCAAAACTGGCAGTCCAGCATTCTGCCTCCATTGATTATAGAGCAGAGCATCACAAGAGGAAAGGGCCACTGTTATCTCCTGTGCTGGCTGTTTTACAGAAAAAGTATCCTGGGTCTAGTTCTGATACTGATTATATAGTACACTTACCCTCCAGACTTGTGCAGGCTAGAATATGTATTAAAGTACATCTTTGACATTTTAGCTGTTTCAGGTTGAAGTAAATTAGAAGTTCATCATGAAATTCCTAAGCAAAACTGCTCAAATGGGAATGAGAAGGTCAGGTGACATTTCTCTATATTTTTAGACCTCTAATGTGGAAATGATCTGTATTCTTAGGTATAAAGAATAATAATGACACGTTTAAGTCAAGATGATATGTGGATCATTTTTCCTTTATCATATGTTATCATAAAATAACTTGACTTTTCAATATATATATCTTTCATGTTAACAGTTGGTGGATTTCCTTTTAGTTTCAAATACGGATTGAGCCAGTTTTTCATGTCATACCATTTATTTCTTACATCAAAAATTTATACAGTTTTCACTTTTATTTCAAATGTGTTCTTATATATTTTTCTGACTGAAAGAGGACTATGATTCAGCATGTACATAATGCATTTGAAATAGAACCAACAAAACTTGATGCTGAAGTTTCCCCTCAGGAGGACAGTTGCTCATAAAGGAACATGTAGATAGGCTGACAACTAACTACCCTTAGTAAGTTCGCAGATGACACCAAGCCAGAAGGGAGCATCGATCTGCCGGAGGGTAGGAAGGCACTGCAGAGGGACCTGGACAGGCTGGGTCGATAGGCTGAGGCCAATGGGATGAAGTTCAACAAGACCAAGTGCAGGGTCCTACACTTTGGCCACAATAACCCCCTGCAGCACTACTGACTGGGGGAGGAGTGGCTGGAGAGCAGCCGGCAGAGAGGGCCCTGGGAGTGCTGGGTGACAACCGGTTGGACACGAGCCAGCAGTGTGCCCAGGTGGCCCAGAAGGCCAATGGCATCCTGGCTTGTATCAGGAAGAGTGTGGCCAGCAGGAGCACGGATGTGATTCTGCCCCTGTGCTCAGCACTGGTGAGGCCTCACCTCAAGCCCTGTGTGCAGGGCTGGGCCCCTCACTGCAAGAAAGACCTTGAGGGGCTGGAGCGGGTCCAGAGGAGAGCAACGAGGCTGGGGAAGGGACTGGAGGGAAAGTCCTGTGAGGAGAGGCTGAGGGAGCTGGGGGTGTTTAGCCTGGAGAAGAGGAGACTCAGGGGGTACATTATCACTCTCTACAAACACCTAAAGGGAGGGTGTAGTCAGATGGGGATTGGGCTCTTCTCACAGGCAACCAGTGACAGTTCAAGTGATTGGCATATCATTAAATTTCAACTTCGATCAGCCTTGCCAATGGGTAGAGGAATTCTAGGAGGAATATCAATACACAGGAGCAGATTTGTCTTGAAGTCTTAAAATATTATAAATAAAAATAATTTATAGATCTAAAATAATTATTTGAACCTTCTTATATTGGCCCCTGGCCATTACTCTACATGTTCACAGGTATCTTCTTTTTTAGTGGAAGTACAGATGCTATGACTATCTCATATGGTAAAACTGCTCATATAAAAAATTAAACATGAGTAAACTAAAAATGGAGAACACAGGAAGGAGAGCTTGGAGTGATTCAAGGCAACATGTATGTAGACTTCATACTGTAAATGCTTGTGGTTTTTTTTGTTTTCTGCAGTTTATTTTTACTTTCCAGTCCTGTTAATGATGAAAGTTTCTCTCTTACTTATGTTAATATAAATGAGGAATTGCAAAGCTCAAATTTTTATAGTTTTATTTTTCTCAAGTGACTTTTCCTACTTTTATGTGTTGTTGGAAAAAAGCTCTTTCAAATATAGGGTGTAACTGAGGGCAAAGATTGTCTCTTCAGAGGATCTTGGGGACAATTTATCTTGCCAATGTTACAAAATTTAAGCAGCTATGGCAAAAAAATTGCTTATGACAAAATTTCCCCTTTCTAGTAATGTATTAAATTTAATGTCTCTGCTGTTGTCTTTGCTCTTTTAATTATTAGAGTCAGAGAGTGGGTGTACTTGATAGCTTGTCCCTAGCTCAGCTTGCTTGTTCTTTCCAGCTCTTACTGTGGTGGTAGGTCAAATCAGCTAAATATGTATTCCTACGTTTCAGAACACTTAATAAAGAACATAAGTCTCTCCCTTTCATAAAACCTGCTGTGGATAAGTAAGAATTTAGACCAGTGCATGTCTTTGAGACATGGTGCTCACTTCCAGGGAGTTGTATTCAGCCCTGTTCAAAAGATGTAGCTGGTGTTTTCTGAGCTCAAGATGAGTTGTCTTAGTAAAGAAGAATTTCTTGCTCACATGTGGGTTTTTTTGTTAATGGGAAGAGGTGCATCAGGTCAGGAAATATTCTCCTTTCAGACACCTGAAAGGAAACTCCAGCTGTCAAAATGCAATTGAGATGCGAGACAGACAGTCTTCTCATATGAGGGAACTGAGGTACACCGACTGATAGGATCTGAACAGGCAAGATATACTGCTTAACACTTTTGAAGGCTGACAATTTGAGAACTGTCCTTCAAGGATGCCTTTTTGCTCCTTCTCCAATTACACTTGCTTAAGGGAGAGAGAAGGGGGAAAAAGGAAAAACAAATGGCCCATAACAGGTTTCTGGTTTGTAGTATGTATTCAAGGGAGCTTGTTATAGTGAACAGATATTACTTTCCAATTCCTCTGCAATAAAATTTTGCTGTCAGCAAGAATCCATATTTTTACTGAAAAATAAGCCAAGATTGTTTAACTAGATGTATTGCAATAAGCTTTGGAGTGTGACTTAGAAGAACATATGGCTAGTAAATAAATGAATCTGTAAGTTAAAGGTATTTCTTGCCAGTTAATACAATGCAGGTTTTTGTACACTGCATCAACTTAAATTTAACATTTAACCAAAAAAGAAAGCACTTGAAAAGGCATAATATATAAAAAATAAGAGAGAGAGAGAAAAAAAGGAGGGAGAAATTATTAAAATCTGTGCTAATAAGTTGAGATCTGCTTTGCTAGAGGCATGTTTAGCATTGGAGAAGAACCAGAATACAGGAATAAGATTAAAGCTTTGCAGCAATAATGGAGTTGTGTAGTTAATGTGCATTTCCAGAGCTGCAGACAAATAAAAAATAGGATCACTTTTAAGGAGATTTGTTTTAAACTGACTGATACAACTACTATATTTTGTACTGAATATGAAACCCAGAGATCAAATTAACCTAATTTGTCACAGGTTTTAAGATTTGGGGATTTTCTACATACCTGTAATGAGTTACTATATAAACCATCTACCACAGTGCCAGGCAGCGCAGCATTTTTTTTTTGTTTTAGAATAATATAAATGTAAGTATCTCCTATTTAAGTGCAAGAGCTTCTTGCCATTCTAAAACTCTGGCAACTTTCTGAGTCATCAGAAAGCATCAAGGCTGATGGTTCCAAACTAAGTCTCTTACTTCTCCCATGTGTTGAAAATTTTTTGAATGCTGTCTCTGTTTTTCCTGAAGTGCTGTAATTTTGCATGGAAACGGTTAGTAGACTAGAAGCTTTGAGGATTATTGAGGGCATGATGGTGGTCTGGGTTCCTGTAACCATGCCATAGGTTAATAAAGGACAAGTCAGTGAGTTACAGAAACTCTGTGCCTTGTTTATTTATTTCAAGGATAATGTGAATATTTATTGATTCCAAAAAAGATATCATGAAGTTTCATTAAATAAATATTGCCTTTTATGGGAATATAACTAAATCTTATCAATGAAGCATGTGTTAGCTACAAGCTGAGTGTTGCGGTATGGGAGAAATCTTGAATGAAATGGCTGGTATTTCTGTTTGGTTTTGCTTTTCAAAGACAGAAAATCTGCAGCTGGTTTAACGCCTAGTAGCAGTTACAGTTGTAAGTTGAGACAATCATCCTACATTGATCTAGTTGATGAACTAACTTCAGCAGCACTGTGCCATGGATGCTGCCACAAATGAAGTGAAAGATGCTGTCAACCATGGTTTTCCATTAATTGTCCTGATAATGATACTGGAAACTATGATCTTCATCATGGAAATGATTAGCCTGCATTCAAAGGGTCTGCACCTGCTTTTATTGAGTTCAGAGACAGCTCTGAAAGGGGTTAAATTTAGCTGCTAACACTGTATTTACAGCATAACAAGGAGTGAGCATACTTTTATCCAAAAAAGACCAAAGTGGAGATAACATTATGCAGTGTGTAAAGATACAAAGCAACTGAAAACCCCAATGATGTCTTCAATGAAAAGCAGCAGAAAGAAGTATTTCATTTCTTTTCTTTTGTTATTTGTCATATAATCTAGTGCACTGTAACTGAAAGAGTATTTACTTTTTGCTGTTGTATGAAGCAAAAAGGTTTATACTTCTTTTTATTCAATTTTTTTTTTATTAATTTTTTAATTAAATTTTAATTTTAAAATGCCGGGGGCAGGCAAGTTGTAAAAAGAAAATCTTACTCATAGTGATCAGAGAGCCATTCTGAAGTTTTCATTCTGGACAGTATGCAGTATGGAGAAAAATATAGGCATACTAGTATTTTCACATTGTTCAAAAGATTTTTAAGATCAGAATAGATTATTCTGATCAGAACTCGACCTCCTGTCTGCAGCATGTGCCTTGTCAAAAGAATTTCATTTTCTTCATGCTGCCTTTAAGTCACCTTGACTAGTTGACTGTGAATATTCTAGATTTGACAGGCTTCAAGGAAAATATGCTGGAATTTAGATAACATACCCATCAAATTTGATAAGGTAGATAGTCTGAGTCTAATATGATATTTACGGGGGCATCACTACAGCATTGTTCTTTTCTTTAGTGCATATATTTGCACGTACTTCTTACTCATCCTGAGTGATTAAACACTCACTGAGAATGGCTTACTTCCCATAGACCTTACTGACCTAATTATTGCTGAGGATGAATTCACCTTTCTGAAGATTTTTTTTTTTCCTCAGCTCTGATTTTTTGCTTGAGGCTTATATTGGGCTTTAAAGACATCCATCATGGGCCTTATGGTATACAAAATGCAGGAAGAAAATTATTATTTTCACATCAGAAGGTAGCAGCTGTAACAAAGATTATGCAACCATTATCATCAGCTTCCATTTTTTAACAACTTCCTCAGTCTTCTGAGAAAAATCTCAACAAATGAAAAACAAAAAAAAGCCACTACACCCCACAAGCAAGCAATACTCATTTCAGAGATAGTATAGAGAGAGTATATTAACCAGGTGAAGGATTGCAGCTGATATCCTCTTACTGCACTACTTTGCAAAACCACCTCTACTACCACCAGCTCTTTTGAAATGTTCCTTATATTTTAGAGATTCCTGTCATGAAAGTTTTGGGGAAATATCTGAGAAGAAATGTTGTATGAAGTCAAGTTAGTCTGAAGGAGACTCTTCTCACTTATTTATTGTTCTGTTTTGTCTTTAATATTCTCAGTGTGGAGGAAAAATATCATTTAGGCAAGCCCCTTTACCTATCCAAGTCTACTGCAGTAGTTCATCTGCAATGGAACATGACACGAGAGTGAAGTGGAACAAGCACCCTTCTCTGAAAGCTACCGGTACTACAGAAGTAGCTGAGTTACCTTATGGCCAAGACCAGTTACGGTGATTGAGGAAAAGTGGCAAAATTATCAGGCTACCCTTGACAGCATTAGAATGGATTGAAGCTTTCATGTCTGCTTAGGGCCTGGAGCAGAGATGACCCAGTTAAGAGGAGTGCCCAAGTCAAATGATGTTAGTGCTTCACATGTCTGCATGAGGAAAACAAGCAGATCCCCTTAACTAATCATGTTAGCGCTGCTGACAGCCTTCTCTGTACCTCAAAGATTTTCCAGCTTTGTTGCTATGCTAGTGGGGTTGCATGTGGGGGTTGATGATAGCATGTGCATCAGACTCTCTTTTGGCTTGTTGAGAGCCTGGTGGATTACTTTCACATTTTTATGTTTCGTCTGCACTTGCAGAGAACTTCTCCAACGGCTAGAGCTGCTATTTTTAAGCAGCTACAAGAAACTGATTTATCTGTCAGTGCAAGAGAATGTGCTTTGCAAAGCAGTAAGCTACATATCTGGGTCACACACTATATGGTATGAGGCGACTGTGGCAGTTCAGTCAGGAATTAGACAGCTATCAAATGTTGGTTTTTTTGGTGGGAAAGGAAAAAAGTCATCAAATGACAGGGAAGGAGTCTTATTTGGGATAAAAATCACCATATGCTAAGCTTCTGTTTTTGCCACAAGCTAGACAGCTGTACTCTAAAGACTGTTGATAGGAATAAAGTAGATCAGTCTTTTTATTCCACAATTTTTGATGAAAAAGGAAAAGCAAGCACTTTTTCATTGACTGAAGTTTTGTTGTCAACATTGATATAGCAACAGGTACCTGAAAGCCTCTTTCAGAAACCATCCTAGCCAAGGTGTATTATTATTGTGATTTTGAAAGCTTGATGGGAGGAGCACTTTCATTATAAAAGCAGCCTAGCCTAGCAGTCTTTAGGGTAAAAGAGGGACAGAAAAGCTGTCCTTACCTCTCCTGTGGTAGTCTGAGAGAGCCAAGCTAGACAGCTCTGCCATTGGTCTTGAACAGCTTCACTGGAAAATGATTTCACTGTCACCTGTACCAGCTCATAAAGAGGAAAGTCATTTCCTTCAGCTTCCACAAGGCTCCCACCTCAAAAGCAGCTGCTAGGAAAACTACATCCCAGGTAGTTGGGGAGGCTGCAGCCACTTCTGGAGAGCAGAAATGATGCTGAGCTGTTGCAAGAGCAGCAGTGAGAGAAGATTGCCGAGCTGAGGAAAGCACAAGCAATTTCAGCCCAGGAACCCAGTGAGAAATTAGAAGACATTGGGAGTTTTGCTGCTTGAGGCCATGGTCTTAAGCTTTGAAGTTGTGTTTCAGAGAAGGTGAAGGGGCTTAATTGCTACTGCTTTGACAATGTAATCCTTTACTGGGGAGAAAGTTTTTTTTCTTTTATGAAAATATGAAGTCCAGGCACATCAGAGACAGGCCTGGATTGGAATCGATCAATACCGCTGAATCCTTCTGTAAAGAAGGAGGTGAGGATCACGCCCATATCCGAAAAAAAAATAAATTCACGCGTATAGTTAAATTTAAATTTATTTACAGGATATAAGATCCCCACCAATTTAAAGGTTCGATATCGGTTGAGACAAAGATCAAGCTCACGCACTAGCCCTTGACAAAAGAATGATAATCCAGATTATCATACACTCACCTCAATCAAGCCAGGGGTTCCCTTTCTCGTCTTGATTGCTTTCACTAAGGTACCATAAAAGGGGGGATTCCCGTTCTCCCTTTTAACCTTGCCAGGGGGTACCTTTACCAGGTGGGGGTTCCCATGCTCACCTAGTCAACCTTGCCCAGGGATCCCATAGACCAAGGGGGACACCTCCTCAGGCCACTGGCACGAGGTAACTCCAACATGGCCACTGCAAAGCCCAATTTTAAAACCTAGCCAATGATGACTGTGGTCAATCATAGCCATCTCTGCTTCTCATTGGCTGCTGGCCAACTTCCTGGGTGTAACCGAGTCCTGACCAGCTCAAGTTTCATAGACAAGTCTGGACTAGCCCAGGTAGGCAGATTCCCTGGAATCTGCCTAGCAACAGCTTAGCTGGGGGGAGGAAATACCTGCCACACCTTCTAAAGCAGCCTCAGATAATACACTGATGAAAATCCTAAATTAAATTTAAGGTTGGTGGCTTTTAAATGACAGACGAAATTCCATCCTTTATTTTTCTGAGGACATCTTGTTTAGGGATTTGTTGATGTGGATTGACTGCGCTTAGTTGGTGAAGCAGGACTAGTAGAGCTTTTGAGGCAAGTACACGTGTGATGCAAAGCAGAAGCAGATGGAACTAATGACTTTAGCTTTCAGGATCTTGCAATGGCATGGCAGTAGCAGCCACATTGATATTGTCAGAGCACAACTATCTGTCTGAAGACCGACAGAAAAAACAGGGAACACTAAGCTCCAGAAGCTGATTAAGTCCCATCACCGTGACATCCTTGCCTGGCATGGCTCAGGCTGGTGGACCCTGGCCACCACACACCTGGGAGGAATATGCAGCTCATGAGAGCAACTCTCCAACAGATAGGCAGAAAGAGAATGGAACATGGCATGAGAAAAAAGTACAGCAACCACTGCTTTAAGGAAAATTAAAAACGTCAATGAATTGTTGCCTTATACTGTTATCTTAATTTTCTTCATAATATTCTCTAGTACAGCAGATTATTGCTTGTTTGTAGCTTGTTTGTTATCCTAATATAAACTCTTTAAAGACAAGAGAAATATTAATTGATCATGACTGCTTGAATCTTTGTTTTCTTTTGTGTTTTTGAATTAACATATCCAATTGGCTTGGACAGAAGTGAGTTAGAAAAGGTAGGAGTTTCATTTATTGTTTCATATGACCTCATCAGACTGAGTTCATGATAATTGGCCTGTGGGAAAAGAACGAAAACAAGCAAACAAACAAAACAATCAAAAAAACCCCACTCTAAATAATCCCAGACAAACCCACAAAACTGAGGAGTCCTGTGTAATTATTTCCAAGGAACTCATTTTAGTCCTTTTCTCTTATGACAGCGAAATGGC
The DNA here is from genome assembly GCF_000703405.1 of Apaloderma vittatum. NCBI lineage: Eukaryota > Metazoa > Chordata > Aves > Trogoniformes > Trogonidae > Apaloderma > Apaloderma vittatum. The sequence goes on along the minus strand of NW_009708375.1, from coordinate 50,685 downwards.
AGTGAATTAAATTTAGCAGCCACAAACTAAACCTTGTATATCCTATATTCAAGGCAGGTACAAGATAGCAGTGTCTGTCTTTTGAAAGCTTTACTGGGAAATTGCTCTTTACTTCCCTTCTCCCTCCTCTTTTGCCCCTCCCCTCTGGTCCCTGGTCAGTCCTTGTGGCTGGCGGGAGCACGGACACGTGGTATTGTTGTGTTGAGCCCGTTGGCTCTGAAGAGGCTCATTAGCTGCCGCTCTGTTCCCCCAAATACACTCATATTCTGTACTTTATTGTACCTTCGTAATGAAGTGTTCAGCTGAACTGAAGCTCTCTCTAGCTCTCTGAATGTAGTCCAAGGCTCATTAACACCGGTTAATTCTGAGGGGGGGTTGTAACCTAGCCAAGGGCAAACCAGATTAAGTCAAATTGACATCTACCTCACGTTACATGAAAGTGTATCTATTGAGATGCCTATTACATTCTTGTACATTTCCCAAGATCATATATATATAATTTAAAGGATACAACCTTGTTTTGCCACTCCAAATTCACCATTTTAGTACCAGTTGTGCAGTGGTTTAAATGGGTAGCAAGATATGCTTCTGGATTGAGAAGACAGTATCTGATTTGCATGTTTTTAAATAACAGACAATGTTACAGGGTATGGGTAGTTCTGAGTGTAGCATGCCAGGAAAATCAAGGCTGTAATATAAGGATAATTCTAATCCATTTTTCTGACATGAAATACATTAAATAATGTATGTCGCTTATTTCTATTTTGGTAATCTAACACTACTGAATGTGGGAAAAGAAAGATCATGGCAAATATGACACTTTCCCCCTTTTTTTATTAATGGAGTCCTAGGACCAGTTCTATGATGATTATAAAAAGAGATAATTAAACATACTAACAAATGCATACACAACGCTTTAAACTGCAAAACCTTACTTTGGATTCTTACATTTTTGCCAGCATGCAGCACTTCAACTCATACACTCTGATCATAATCCAGTCAAATGTCCTGTAATGTTCAAGAAGGGAAGGATTTATGTTCCATTTTTCTGAGGGTGAAACTTTATAACTCTGGCATTTTGCAGGTCTCCAAGATAACTCAGGTCTCCATTAAGAAATTCAAGCACCTTCTTTTCATAACTTCTTACATTTGCTTCAGTAAAACTCTATGCTGGAGTCAACAAATGGAACAGATTGCATAAAAGAATTCACTTCTTTCCAGTGCTTTTACAAAGAAATGTGAAAATCTCCATCTGGCAGTATGCAATGGTACCTACTGTCCAGTTCTGTTGCTGAAAATTTAAAAGCCATAGCTGAGGTTAACCAGCACATTTTAAATATTGCATTCAGATTTTGAATTTAATACAATCTGAAATATTGTTTCACTAGCAACTGTATGTGAGGTAGAAGTTGAAAGTCTTTGCTGAACTTGGATTTAACTATTCCTTTTTATGAAGGCTGGTGAATTCCTGGAATTACATCAATCTGTAATCAATCCTTAAATCTGCTTTCGGAGCACAACATAAAACTTTCCCTTTGATCATGGCCATGATTTTTGTTTAAAAAGTACTAATATCATGAAGTCTACTCTGCAAAAGTGCAACAACTTTAAGCAGATATCTGAAAGCTTCTGTACAAGCAAAATTAGTTATTGAACTTGAATAATAGGCATGTAGGAAGGGATTGCAGAATAGAGGACCCACTTGAGTCGAGTGTTTCTGTGACAGAAATATTATGAGCTACTGTAGCTTTAGCTCAGTGTTCGCTGATGTAATTACATGACTTTAAAAACCTTATGAAGTTGAACTTACAATTTTCATTCAGTTTCATCCTTTTCTTCTGGATGTCTAGTGCACACAAACTTCAAGCTGAAATAGTGCTTATATATCAAGTGGCTATAGACTACTTTATTATAAATAGTACTGTACAGATTTATAGATTATGGGCAGATAAGGTTACAAAACCAGAATAATAGATTGAATGGCCAGAATAGTAGTCCCTCAAAAGGCACCAGGGGAAAAATTCATTGTATGTATCTGCCTACTTCCAGAGTGCATGCTTTTCAGCAAAATTAACTGCTCAGAATTATTTCACTCATTCATTTTGTCCTGGAATTCTGCAAAATAAAGGGAGGAATTGGCCAAAGCTTTGGACATCACATTGTAAAAATGTATATTTCTTATTTTCTTGTTTAATCCTCTATGTAAAAGATGCTTTATACATTAAGCATGGAAAAGGAGCACAACAGCAAAGAAACATCTGTCCTTAGCTAAAAAGAAAGCAAGCTAGATATTAACTCTAGGAAAGAATCTCACTTTCAGGTTAAACCCAGACCACTATGGAAGGTGGCTGGGCATGCAATTAAAACTCTTGTGTAGAATTCTCTAGTGCAGGCATTTTCCTTAGTAAGCTTAGCCAAAATGTCTATTCCTGTAATTGTTCCCAGACATAGGAAACCTGATAATTATTGCATTCTGATCCAGTAAAGGAATTCTTTACAGAGTTATGTGGGGTTTACTTCCAAAACATGTAAAGGTTTTCGGGCTAATATTCTAAATGCATTGTGTTGTTCTGCGTATCTCCAAACTATGTATCATGCATTGATTCTGCCCTGAAAATCACTGTACTTTTAAAAAGCAATCTATCTAGTTATGTGAGAAAATATTGTAATGCTACCCATGAATTTTCAGAATTTGTTAAAAAAATCAAAGGAACAATATGGATTTTCAGAACCACACAAGTAGCACAAGTTAAAATATGTTTATGTCTTGAAAGCTCTGCTTCACGTCACATTGGCAGGTGTGGCTGTGAGGTTTGCAGAAGGCCCTCGTGTCTGAGCTCCACAGGGGTAGGGTAACTGGCTACCGATGAGTCAGTCACACCAGTATGGACTTTACACAGTCTGTCCTTTAGAGCAAAGCATATTTCTCTTAGGGTGCAAGGAAAACAAATGGAGTGACAGCTTCCGTGGACCGTTGAAGAGTAGAAATACCTCCAGATACCTACTGGTTTGAGATTATCGTTTCACATCCAAACAGAGAGACTTTTAAATGAAATGGATTCTCTTCTGATACAGGCACAACCTTAACCATTTTAAAAGCCTGCCTATATGTGGAATCTTTACTTATGTTCAGATTTAAGGCTGACAAAAATAAAAATTTGTAGTTTGGAAAATTACCTAGTTTAGCACTCCAGTTCTGGGCATTATTTTTGTCAGAATTTCCTTTTCTGGCAAGTATTGCTAAAGGCTTGAGATTATCCTAGTCACCTGTAAGTGGAAACAAATGAATACGGAATGAATGAGATCAGTATCATATATTTATACTCTATTGTATTATTGTGGATTAGTTGGTTACTCTGCAGCCCTGCCAGTGACTGGGGAACATCTTCATCAGTGCTTGGACCTGAGTAGCTATTTTACCTTCACCGCTGTATAGTAATTACTAGTATAGCGAGGTGGACCCTACTGCATATGTGCTTCCCCTGCCAGCTGTACTTACTCGAGTTGCTCTTAATCTGTCATAATGAAGGGGAGGACAAAGAACAGAGGGTGATAGATGGAAGAAGCCGTGACTATAGCATTGTGTTTGACATCATATCATGGTGGTGATGGGTATAAGGAACAGAAGGTGTTGAATAGAAGATGTGATTTTGTAGTATTATGCTGTTTGCTGTGATTCAAGGAATGTTTTGATGCCTTAATAGCAAAAAAATCCCTCTAAGGCTAAAGCCCTACAAAAACTTACATGCAGTCTGAACTTGGACTGAAACTTTAATTTCCTCTTTGATCTACATAAGCTAGGGTATATTCATATGTTTACACTAATTTATTAATTCTATAACCTATTTTCTGTCATGTATAATCACTGGAGAGGAGGGACAAAAATGTGCTCATAAAATTTATCTTTTGTCTTAACTCTCATCCCATGTCCTATGATAAAATAACATTCTTATCTGTAACAGGAGGTATAGACTGAGTTACTCTCTGCACTGTATGGTATTTTTACTGTGTAATCACTTCACTAGTTAACAAAGTTAACTACAATACAATTCATGGCAGCAATCCTGCAAATATCTTTCAGTAAATCAAAGCAGATGTGTCAGGGTTGTTACTCAACTTCCTTCACAAATATTTGCAAGAATATATCAAGCCCACTGAATTATAGCTACTAAATTACTGGGAACACACTTATGAAAACAAATCCTGTTTGTATAAAAGAGAATGCAGAATCATTCTTTAACCTGTATGATAAATCTTACTGCTCTGAAAAGGTTGAAAGTCATTTACATTTGGCAGAGGTAATGAAATACATCTCAATACACCTAAGTATTCAACATTGTTAATAAAGAACAGCAGAATATAACAATTTTATGGATATAATCAGGTGGGTTCTACAAAATTAAGATTTGGTTCTACAGTTGAATCCTGTTCATTTCCAAAACTCTTATTTCTTTGTGGGAGCAAATCATATGATAGACTTCTAGACAAATACAGCATCAGAGCTATTGTCTAATGGAAATAAACAGGAGTCATTTGTTTAGTCAGCAAATGAATGCTTAATAAAGAATATAGATCACTACAACATTTCAGAATTGCTGTTGGCTTGATTGGTAAAATGCTTTCTTTAAGGAATTTCACTGAACTCAGGAACAATAAAATATAATAGAATCTGTATCCCTAGGGGGTTGCATGATACTCTATAATTGTAAGAAATTAGTCTTATTACAGCAACTCTATCCAAAGTTAGAGTACTATGCAGCCTCTCTTTTAAGACGTGGTTAGCATTTGAAAATGTGCAATTTTCTTCACTGCTTCTAAAGCTAGTTTTAAAAGAAGTAGCTAATTTCTTTTGCAGCTTTACAGACTCAGAATGCAATCCATTCCTATTAGAAAATGAAGCTATGGCATAATGAAGTCTGAATGCTATTTCAGATCTAATACTTGGTGTTCTTTCATGTCAGGGTATGTGGGTGTCCCAGGTGAAAATTTCTTTCCTTCTGAAGAATAACACTTAATTTTTATGGCCCCTTCTCCCTTTTGTCATAAAAATAATTTTCAGTTGTCTAGGAAGACATGTTTATTCTGTCTCAGTTCCAGTGCAGAATAAAAATAAATGCCCTTCAGCCTCTTAAAATACATCTTGCTTATACCACCTATCTACATTTCCATTACTGTATGTGTATGCAGTAATGGTTAAGCACTGTACACTCAGGGAAGGGGAATGAAGCTATTAAAAATTCATTTGGTTCTTGCTATAAGAGTCACTGTATGGAAAGTCAGCTTTTTCTGTCTTTTGCTCATATTGATACATAGTGATGTTTTAATTGTTGAGGTGCTTCTTTTTTAGACTTTATACAAGTTTTGTTTATTAGGGTTTAATTATTGGCAAACTTTATAACATTTGATTTTTCCTAATTAACAGGTAAATAGGCATAAAATATAATAACAAATACCCAGAAATAAAAGCAAGAAATAGACAGTCTTATAAGTCATCACCTCCTTGCAACCTTGCCTTCTGAGTTATCTGAACTCTAGAGAAAGAGACTGAGAAGGACTTCCCCCTCTGCCACAATAAACAACAAAACAGTCTGCTCAGATGATCCACTTGTGCAGCATTGTGCTGTCTTTCAGAGGAGTTGGAGGCCCAAGAAATGGTAAGCTTTGCTTGTTATTTGTGGCTATGTGCATTCTAGGAAAATCTATCATGTATTACAGAAGGGAGTAAACCCAGTATCTGTCATTCCTCTGCCATATCATTTAAAATGTCCAGAACCTTGAGAAGAGGAAGAGAGCTGATAGCACTCCCTTGAAAGCATGATCTTGTTTTATGTAGTCTCTTTCTCTTGTCACAAGCATCTCTTGGTGCTGAGCAACATCCTTCTCTGCAAAATTCACTCATGCTGCCCTGCACCCAGGTGACCAGGCCCATAGTCAAAAGCTCCCATTGGTTCAACCCCCAGCGAGCCTCCTTTGCAAATCCCTGTGCTGTGAGCAAATACCATCCAGCTCCTTAACAGGCCAAAAGGTCTTTTGATAAGGCCTCAGAATTCTTTCATCCACCCAAGTGCTCCTTTCTGAAGTAAACACTTTTGATGCTCTGAACACCAGCACTTTTATTTCGTCCCCAAAGAGCAGCATCTTTTTGGACTGAAGAATCAATGATGTTACCTAGGTGGATTACCAGAGACAGTTTTGTTGTTGCTGTGTAACTTCAGCTAAGCAAGAGGCACTGTATGCTGGGGTAATTCGGATTCTTACTGCCTATTTTGTTTGGTTTACCTTGTTTTACTAATCCATCCTTTGTTTCTGACAATAGCTTATATGTTCTTTCAGTTAGATTGTCTTATATGGTTACAGAGACATTTGATAATGCTTCTCTATGATTTTCAAATGCAAACAATACAGTAGAATATGTACTGGGGTACTTTAGCTTAGATGCAAACTGAACTTAAATAAGAAAAAAAACCAACTAGTCTGTGATTTGTCATCCTTTGACAACACAAGGACCTCATGTGCCCTATGATATTGTTTTAAGTATAAAACTTGCTTATATTACTTCAATATTAAAGAAGATGACAGCTAGGTATGAAGATGGCAGACACAGCAGTATAAATTATGTAAGCTTGAAAGGAGAAGAATTGCAGTGGAAATCAGTAGCCTTGGAATGTATAGCAGTCAAGTCTTTTAACTCCAGAAATAATACAGGAAAAAAGCAGCAAAATTATTCTGTGACATTTGTACTGTGAGATAACAGCAGAAACAAGTAGAGTGCTTTGAAATTCACCATCTATACCAGGAGTATTTTTCAAAAGTGGAATCACCTTTTGTCCCTCTTATTAAATACTAAACACTACTCTCAAGGAAGGAGATGCATTTGAAATTTAAAGAAATTCAAGGGGTCACTTTACAGCCATAGTTCTAGAGCAATTCTGTTTTGGATAACAAAAAAAAAAAGTTTCTTCTTCCCATAGGATCACACATTTTAATTGCCTTTCAGCTGGTCGCAGAGCAGCAGGAAAGGCCAGTCTCTGGATGCAATGCATTCGGGACACAGCTTCAGTTTGAATTCTGAATTGGGTTCTTGTGCTCTGAAGAATGTTCTGAATATTTACACATGTTTTTTTTTTTTTTCTCTCTTAGAACGACATTGTCCTGAAATGTACTGTGTTTCTGGATTGACATAATTGCTCTGTAGGAGCCATCTGAGTCTCTCAGGTAAAAGCAAAACTGATACAAGAATCTTAAAATGTGTACTGTGTGAATTTCCTTTATTTATCTGACTGACCTTCATTTTCAGAACTATTATAATATGTTGTATATATCTGTCATTAAAATCTCATTTGAAAGCTCATCTGCAAGCAAGTAGATTGTAACAGCTTCCTTCTTTATTTTTTGAGCACTCCTGTGATAGCATGTGCATGAATTTTTACAGGCCTTGGAATCCATGGATTATTCATTGATCATGAATATGTGCTAGGACTGCAAGCTGAAAATCCCCTTGAGGGTTTTATTGGAGATGTTATTGCATTTTCAGCCTCACTTTGAGACAAAATAACATCTCAATCATTTTTATTTTTCTCCTTGAATAGTCAGTACATAGCATTTGCCGAAAGGTCTGTAAAGGTAGCTTCATCACCATTGTGTTAGACAAGTAATTTCTCTCTCCCATTTTGGATGTTGTATGTTTTCTTAGAGAAGCTGCCTCATGAAAGTAGGAGTGCCCTTGCTGGGCAGGTGGAGGACTCACAGCATCTGGTTAAAACGGGGAGAAAATGCCATATTGCATGCAGTGATATTTCTCGCTTGGGACAGAGAAAGAAATTCTCAAGGGACTCTAGGAGTGTTCACGTGTCTTCATAGAGTGGAGCTTTCATTTTGAGCAATTGGTTGTTCATTTAGCTTAATTTCGTTTTTCACTACACTTTTGGATTAAAAAAAATTATTTGTTGACTTGTTGGAAAAAAAAAAACCTAAAAGCTTTATTTAATCTTTTAATTTCCTTGTGAAATTTATACAATTTTAAGGGTTTTTTTACAGTTGATTGTGCTGGTGAGATGGGGGGAGCAAAGATGTGAGGTCCTTAGAAAACTCTTCAGGGACAGGAATCTTTTCCTTCCAAGTTCTGACTGCAACTACTATACCGGGACATGAAAGGAATACATCTCTCATCTCTTGTTGTAATTTGAATGTGAATTTGATCTTCCTAAGGAAGGAAGATCAAATATCATCTATCCAAGCACAAATAAAGAAAGAGAAGTGGAAAGAATAACACTGTTTGACATTGTCAGAGGTAGCAAGTAACCTACTGCTGCACATATGTTACAGACCTACCTATGTCAATATACAGAGTGTGTCTATTATAGTCCCATCTAGAGATCTCAGTTCTTCATTTCAGACAGTAGCAACTGAAGTTTTCAGCTTTAGAGGTATAGCTGTAGTTTGACAGCCTTGACCTCAGTCTGCACGCAAGGGATTAAATGTGCTCATTCAGGCTGTAGACTGTACGAAGAAGGACTTACGCAGTGCTCAAGTGCACCCCCTCTTTAAGTCTCTGTTAGAATGGAAATAGCAGCAAATGGAGGAAGAAGGTGTCAACAGGGGCTTACTAATGAGTCTAACTGCTGTTTGACACAACATGCATGGCTGGCTACAGGTGGACTCAGGCTGCCTCTCCTTGTTCTCCACACTTGGTTAGTTATGAGTCTACTATTCCTGGATGGGATAGATAGCTACCATCTATTTGGCTCCAATAGTTTTATAATGCTAGCGATCACAATAAATTACCTGTACTAATATGAAGAATAACCCAATGAGAACAGTTATTTTGCAGTGAAGGCAAACACCGGAAGAACAAGGAATTGAAGAGCATATATTAGAGATTTTTTTCTGACAGGCTAATGCACCCTAAAGTTTTATTAGGCTTTGAGAGGAAGAGGTTCAGAGATGCTTTTGGAGAAGAGAACCAGTCTCTGCTGGAGTCTTGTACCTCGTCGTTGCAGTGTCCTCAAAGGACCAACAAGAGATGAACTGCAGTAAGAGCCTGCAAGATTTTTTCAGTGAAGTACTTCTTTTTCCCCTTTGTTTTCCTTCGAAAAAAATCTTATAGTATTTCAAGTTGAAGGTTTTTTCTATATTTCTTTAGATATATTCTACACCTAAATGTTGTACACTAGTAGCAATTTCTTTCTATTTAAAAAGACACAAATAAAGGAAACCAAAAACCCTAACAAACTTTAAAATCACAGTGGTTATGGGTTAAAAGAAATGTATTTTCTCTATCCAAGTCCAGCTGTGAAATAATTGAGGAGACTATAGTCACTCTCTGCCCTTGCAAAGCTCACCAGCATACGGTTGTTCTTATAGTTGTGCATTGGGCATGGCTAGTTCCAAAATTTTAGCAGGTTTTTTATCTTTCTCTTGGATAGATATGAACATTGTAAATTTGTTGTTTATACATTTTTTGTGCCTGGAAATCAATAAGAAAGTTCAGACAATGCAGTAGTCTTATTTCCTCATGTTTTGAAACAAAATCCCTTTGTAATGCCTGAAACATCTTCAAAAGATTTCTCCTGTCCTGTTTACCTTCTAAGGGCCATAATATGCCATTGATTTTTTTTTTACTTTTTTATTTATTTTTTTCTTTTAAAAGGTAGAGCTTTCAAGAGTTTGCTTAAAAATCAATAGGGTCTTACAGCCTTGAAACTTGACGATGGTGGATTCTTAATTGTATGAGAACAAATGATTAATCCACAGATGAAGGAACAGCTGCTAAATTAAGAGCAACCATCTTTACCAGAGCGTAACTCCATGTAACTTCAGTGGGAGCTTTGCCTGAAGAAGAGCAGTAGAATCAAGTAAGAAATGTGAAGCAGTCATCAGATTTATTAATCAAACATTTGTTGCTGAACTAAGGTCACTTGCCAAGAGCAGGCTGGTCTTTAAATAAACTGTAAAGGCAACATCACTGATTTCTTGGTTCAAAGCACTTCTGGTCCTTGGGGAGTGAGAAAGCAAAAATGAAAGTGGATGGTCAGAGCATCAAACTGCTTGTTCCCAAATGAACAGGCTCAACTGATGAAACAATTCCAAGTCTTTCTTAAAAGACCTTTTGGACCTTCAAAGAGCTAACTTGACTTTGGCACGCACAACAAGGATTTACTGCATTACTCCAGTGGGAAGGAAGTAAGTGGAAATACAGATTGCTTCTGGCTATTCCAAATCTTCTCCTAGTCCTAAAGAGTTTCATTTCAATTCTTTTTATCAACCTGAAAACAAATATGCATCTTTAACATTTCTTATCAATCTTATTTTTTGTCCCCTTGCAATCTACAACTCTGATCCTTGACAACTGTGTGAGAGTTTCCCATCATTTTCAACAGAACAGAGCTCTGTACCCGTGCAGAGGACAGAAGTTAAGAGGACTCTGGCTAGGAATTTTTGTCACTGGTCCCCTGCTAGGATATCTTTTTCACATGTCAAATTTTGCATACAGAATCATAGAATCATAGAATAATAGAATAATAGAATCATAGAATGCTTTGGGTTGGGAAAGAGCTTTAAACGTTACCTAGTCCAACCTCCCTCCATTGAGCAGGGATATCTTTAACTAGATCAGATTGCTCAGATCCCCATCAAGCCTGACCTCGAATATCTCCAGGGATGGAGCCTCCACCACCTCTCTGGGCAACCTGTGCCAGTGTTTTACCACCCTCATAGCAAAAAATATCTTTCATATAGTAAATTTTTGGCAACTGAGTAGTAATAAAAGTCTTGATAATAGCTTTGTGAGCAGTATGGCAAAGATGGAGATGGCAATATTTAAAGAAAATACAGAAAATTAAGACTGTGTTTCCCCTTTAAAATGCTTTAAAAAGCTGGTTACAGAATGAGCTTGGGGTTTATTACTTCTCTTGGCCAGTTTTACTTCATCTCTAAAAGTGAGTTTGAAGAGTTATCACAATTTTTAAAGGCTGGAAGAAGAATTAGAATCCAGATTAGTAGTTCAGCCTATGAGTCAAGAACAATTTATTTTCTAAAATCTGATTATATTATTTTGCCAATGAATACTGAGTAAGACTTTTGTTCATCTTCCATATGTGGTCACTACTGCAAACAAACAAGTTTAACTTGCTTTGTAAGCTTGTTACAAGAGGCACAGAACTAGAGCTGAAAAAACTTTCCAGCATCTGCAGTTTTATTAAGAATTGTTTTCTCCAGAGAACTCTCAGCCTGTCAGATAAAAAATGTAAAGAGACCTTTTACTCTAATAGTCTCACAGTTATCCCCTTAGTAGAGGTTGCTTTTCTGATAATTACATTTTACCATCTACAGTTGTTTACTAAATGAACAACTTTTCTCTGCTGTTTCTAGCCTTGACAGCTTTCCTCTGATAATTTGTGGTTACAATGAAATATTTAGAAATATGTGTTTGCCTTCTGTTTGTTGTTTCCTTGTTTTGTTTTGACAGCAAATGATTTTGGTTGTGGTTTTGGTGGTTATGGACCACAGAACTAATTTAGAAATTATACCTGAAGTAAAGTAGCATTAACACTGATGTTTACATTGAGACGAAAACTGCAGGCTCATTCATTTCCCCTGTAATAGAAAAAGAAACATTTTCTGCTAACAAGGGAGTTCCCAATTTATAGGATGCCCTAAAGAGGCAGGACTTCAGGAAAACATCACCTCCAACAGTAAAAGGTTTTTTTGATGGAATTATTTCATGTGTGAATGTGTGCCTGACCTCAGCCTACAATAATTTTGCACTTTTTTTTTCAGCTTTGTAGCAAATAATGAACCTTTGCTTGCATGTAAAACTATTATTACTATATCAAACTGTAATGCATTTTAATACTGATCATTTTTAATCAAAAAAAAATCCCACCCAAGCTATTTCCTGTAGTAATGGAATCTTTGGTCTCTGAACAAAGAAGCAGCTAAAACTTTTAATAGGTCAATCTTACCAGAAATCTCTATATAATAAAGCAGGTTTTTTTTGTTTTTTGGCAGTGCAGCTGATTCCAAATCATATTTTGGTATATGCGCTTTAACATGAAAAATATCATTCATAGCAAAGTTAATACAAACCCACTTTCATTTATAAATCAGGATGAATGACATTTAGAATTTTACTACCTGCACTTTAAAAGCAGCCTCCTGTTGCTGAATGCAGCTAAGAACCTTCAGCCTCCCAAATTCTAGGAACGTGGGCCATCAGAAATATAAAAAAAATTGAGTTAAATCTTCTAGAATGGTTTCTGTATTGTTCCTGTGATTTGAAATTTTGCTACTTCTGAAATGTAAATCACAATCTTAGGCACAAAATTAGCACTAGAAAATTTGTATGTTGAAAAAATCTGAGCATGACACTTAAGAAATTGAGAAAAGAGATCTTTTCTAAAAGTTCAACTGTAAGAATCATAGAATGGCATAGGTTGGAAGGGACCTAAGAGATCATCGAGTCCAACCTCCCTGTCATGGGCAGGGACGCCACCTCTTGACTAGACCAGGCAACACATGGCGAACGAGCAGGAATTGAACCCGCGGCCTTGGTGTTGATCCTTGTTGCCAGTACTGCCCTCAAACCACTGAGCTAACTGGCCCCCTGTCCCAACAGTCTTAAGAACTGAGTAAAAAAGTATTTTTCCTAGTGGTGATATATCTAATTGCTAATGTTCTTGTCATCCCTGTTATAGCCTGTGTTAGAAGGCTCATTAATAATTCAACAGTACTAGTGTTGGATGAGACATATTTTTTCATCACAGCCCCTCATATTTATTTTCTCCCTCTGTCTTCCCCAACATCTTAGTATAAATTTACTAGTAAGGGTGAATCAGCCTTCCTGAACTCTGTAAAATGGATTTCAAGGCCAGTTGCAGTCATCCTATACTATTTTGTCAGGGTAGGGGCTCACATAGGGGAGAATAAAACCTCGCTGTCTGTCGCATCTTAAGTAAAGGCTGTAAATACGCCTGCATGGTTGACAGTATAAAAGACAAAAGTTTTCCCATTGTCACTAGGTTATCAGGCAATTCTACCATTTTCTGTGCTAAGTCTAAATATGGACTAATGTGTCTGTTGCCCCCACCCTCAAAAAAAGTCACAAGTTCTCTTTTTGCAGGTGGAATATCTGTGCTTGAATCTAAGCATATGTCAATAGGGAGTCATAAATCTTGGCAAGCCGGTACACAGACTTCTCTTTCTTTGTCTTTCTTTGTAATACAGAAGGAGTTGGCTGGATTAAAGTGTTAGTAAGTCTAAAAGTTTAAGCCCCCAATTTATCGCACATTCTAGGCTGAAATGAGGGATATTGTGTTTCTTTTGGCTGCTTCACATATTACCACCACTACATCAAGCAAGAACATAGCAGTGGCAAGTGTACATTAAAATCACATTAACAATGGGCCGAACAAGAAATCTGGGGAATTCAGAGACAAGGTAGTCCCTAATCCCCTCTCCGGCTGTAAAATTCTCAGCTGTCAGAAATCAAGAATCCAGGCACAGCGCTGCTTAAACGCCACTGTTAGAGGCTGACAGCAGAGTACCTGGAAGCACAGGCAATGTGGAGCAATTTACTTTCTTTTTAAAAAAGCATTTGAACATTTTGCACTCACTCAGATAGCGCTGAACTTCAATTCATCTGTGAAAATAAAAATTCTGGGCCATTTTACACGAGCAGCTGATGTCTTTATGCTGATAAATACTGCAGTACTGTAACTCAGTGCAGATAACCTCCACCTTAAAAGACCGTACAGTCTAAACAGACAAAATGAATAAAAGGTAAGAAATGCATTGTTATTCTTCCTTTTTAAGAGATGGGGAAACCAGAGCACTGAAAGGTTAAGTGGTTTGTCTCTGGTCACACAGGGAGCCCATGGCAGGGCTGTGAATTAAGTGCTGCTTCTTGTAAGAACTGTGCTGTTTCCTTAGGAAATATGAATAGTAGGAAGGAGGGAAACTACCTTGCACAAATTTACTGTGTGGTACTTGAATAACATGGCAGGTAGCACTAGAATTGAAATAATGAACTGGTAGCTGAGAGTGGACAAAAATGTATTATAACACCAAAGAAAGTAAGAAGCTTGGTAATTTCTCCTCACCCTCTAAGGCCTTTTTCCTCAGGGCAAAAAAAATGTACACAATTGCTCCATCAGTCCCTCCATCCTTCTGCTTCTGACCGATTTTTACACAAAGGCAGCACTTCTGAGGATACCTGGTTCCTGTGCTCGTTGTCAAAACTCGCCTCCAGAGCAGAAGAGAGAGCCTGAGTTTTAGATCCTGAAATGCTGGGCTGATTGCTACCTGTTCTGCTCAGCTGGCCAAATTGCACGTGGCTGGCACTAAGGATGCCCAGTTCTGCATCTTGCCCTGCCTGTGGCTCCAGTATGCAGAGGAAAGACATGTGTGTTGTGCTGCTGAGATGTTCATGGACATGGGGCAAAGCAGTAGAACTGCAGGAGGTCCCTGCGGTGGTGCATGCGAAACCAAACAGTGCACAGAAAACCTCTTGATGGTGACAGACTGTGGTCCACGGGTGAAGAACAATCTAAAGCCATTTTAATCTGATCCTCAAGTAGGGCTAATTGCTTTCACTTTACACAAGTATAAAATCACAACTTGACATTGACGTTCATAGTTTGTAGAGTTTAGTTTTAATATTTCAGGCTTTTCAAGCAAGGGAAGCTGGTCTAATTTCGACAACTGCCAAAACTACCTGAGCTGCACAAAAGTAAGTACATGACAAGTAATTAGCTAAACCTTGATAACAGATAGTTTGATCAGCTAGTGTGAAACAAGCATATCAAACTGAGAATTTGCCAAAGCATCTAATTGAGCTTAAGGCCATTTAAACTTCAGTAACTCTTCTACCTCCTGTAAAAACTTTCGACTACTGCTTTTCATTTTATAGTTGCAAATAATATAAAACCCAATACTTCTGAAGTTTATAAACTAGCCAGATTCTTATGCAAGCAAACAATGTTCTTCATTTAATATTTCAAAGATATGGTCTTGGAACTCTTTATTGTTTATAAGGTATTTTGTTTCCTTTACCTTCTATTGCTATAGTCTGGCCATTGTACAATGTGCACTGATTTCTAACATGGTTCTTTCAAGTCATTTGTACACAACATCTTATATTCAATGCCAACAGATATTTGTCTTTCCAGATATCTTACTGAAATAGCTAGAAGGATATCAACTTTTCAATAACCATTTTATTGTCAAGATTTTTTGTTTGTTTCTTTTGGCTAGACGTTTTCCCCTAGAAATGCCAAAGGACAAGGTACTTCAGCTTCTGGTGGTGATTCATGAACATATTTTAAGATAAAACTCTCAGGAGGCATGTGTTCATATAAAAACAAAATAGAAAACTCATCGTTTTGGCAAAGAAATTTGAAAATTTAGGTATGTTTTCTTTTACTAATCATATCGTTCTGTGTACATGTAAGCAGTGTTTTTCGTATCTACCTATAGAAAAATGTGCTATTTTCCTTCTATATTTATCGTTGTGAAAATGCTTATTTACCTTCATGTTTGTTGTCGTGCTCGTCTTTGTTCTAAGAGAAAGAAACAAGAGAAAAAAAGGAGACCGAAAGAAGCCTGTATTTCTTCAGAAAAAAAAAGGATGGTTTGGGGTAGCTTGAGAAATGAGCTTTTCCTTATGAAATAATGATAAGCAATGAGAAGTTCAATAATTCAGTGCTTTATCTTTTTGCCTGCTGTAACTAAACTAAGAAGAGAATTCAATAGAAAATCAGATATGAAATTGCTCTTCCACTTCTAGTGGTGTGGAAAAAAAAAAAGATATGGCAGCTCTTTTTCAAGAAGTAATCTACATGTCAAAAGAAGCATTATTCAAATTGTTTGATGATCAAGCATCAATGTAAATTCCTGAGTCTAGCGTGTGGGACCCAAGCTTCTCCTCATCTCTTGTATGTGAACTCTGGAGACATTACTCTGCTGTGACACATGCTGGCTGCCTGTTCTTCACTGTACCACTTGCTATGCAGAGAAGCACCATCACTCAGAGGTGAGGAAATGTTATTACTGCTTGACACTGAACGATCAGCACAAAACTTTCTCTAGCTTCTCTGTAACCTACTCTTTGAGCCTTAAATGTCCTGGATTTCTCTGCTTGTTTTCAACTCCATGCAGTAAAGCTGTAGATGGCTGTGATCAAGGGACTTTCTCTAAGAACATGGACAAAAGACAGTAGGATTACACTGGTACTCTCAGTGCTAGAACTGGACATAATTGCTTCTTGCTATGCTTTATTTCACCTACTACTTTTAGTGGAACAAAAAGCTTGGTCTCTTTCTGGGTATTAAGACATTAACATCTTCTCTGGAAGAGAAGACACTGAGAACTGGGAATAATTTCTGTGAAAGCTGTGCCCTTTACATCTCTGCTAGCCTTAGTTATTGGATTCTTACATTTTTAAAATTTGTATCAATCACACAAAATCTCCCTTTCTATTTAAACAGATTCTTAATGTCATTTCTTCATGCTTCCTCAAGCATCCACCAAGACTTGAGTTTTTGGGTTTTTTTATTGATCCTGGGCCACAGGTATGTTTTGAAAACTAGTTTGTGGGAGATGTTCTCCATGCTTTATTGAAGAGACTCTGGGTGGCATAGCCTGCATACTCAAACTGGATGACCTCTTCAATCATGTTCTGTTACTCCAGTATCACTTGTCTGCTGTTTTCAGCCATGTCTGAAGATATAAACTCTGACCTTTGCAGCAGCACACTCAGACTGATGAAGCTGTCTTTGTATGTGCATGCCTGTGAGTCAGATCAAATGTCTGTACCTAATGGAAAAGTTTGCTGGTATGCACTTGACACTAATGAAATACACAGAGCACATTTCTGCATGCCATGCACTGCCTGTGCCTGAGCAAAAGAATCAGCTCTGTTTTTAAGTACATTCCTATCAAGGGACAGCAGGATGTTCCTGGTTAAAAGAGCAGAGTGCTCTTTCCTACATTTTTTTTTTCTGACTGTCAGCTTCTGAAAAACATTTGAAAAGTTTAAAAAGTGGCATACTATTATGTACTACAGAAGGTGAAGTTTGTTGTCATGCACTCTGTGGTGACCTGTGATCAAAAGGCTGGACTTGCCATTGTTTAATGTGCTTGTGAGCATGTATGCCTGGATGAGGAAGGTTGGCTTTTATGAGTTTTTCTTTCAGAGGTGCTGGCATGATATGCTGAGTAGAGAGAGGCTGCAACGGAGAGAACATTTTTTGTCCTCCTCTGTTTTCCCCTTCTGTATACAGATCTGTTGCTTAGAGTTTGCATCTTAGAAGTGCATGTTCAGATTTCTGCTCTGAACTAGGTGGGAAAAAAGGTTTAGATCTTAGATCTAAACGTTGCAGTGAGCTCTGGTCACAGGTCATCTTGGACATGAGATATTTCTCTATGAAATTCTTATTCAGTGTTTTCCATAGAAACTGTTTGGCCAGAAACTAGCAGACTAAAGAAAAGCAAAGAAAACCTTCCTTTGCATCCCACACAGCTCTGCTCAATAACAGTTCTTGGAAATGGTAGGAAAAAGGATGACCCAACAATTTATGACAGATAAGGCAGGCAAAATTAATGCAAAGACTTTTGAGACAACCATTCCATTTAATTCCTACACATTCTTTTTCTTTTGAGTAATGTACCTAGTTTTGAAGCACTCCCATTTTTTCCTGTCAATATTCAAGGAAAAGCTTTTCCTGTCTAAACTAAACTTCTAACTTAACTGATATTCTGCATCCTAATGATGATTTACTTTACAATAAACTTCCTTAACAAAAAGATAATACAATCATTTTCACTTTCTGCATCTGATAGGTAGTTCACTCAAGTGAAACTAAATAAAGTAGAAAGGGCATTTGTGTGGGCTTTCCCTGGTTTTGCTGTTTGAAATACAGCCTCAAGAGAAAAGAAGTAATTTTGCCCTCCCTCCAGTTGTGAAATAATGCATGTAACTTTATTTTAGCTACAGCTACTTTCTACTTGTTGCTTGTGACAGCTGATCAAATCAGTCTCCACCTACAGAAACAGTACTTTTCACAGTGATTTCCAAGCCTTTTATTTTTGTTTCTTGGCCAAACCTAGCCAGAGCTGCTGATTGCCTCTGATGCTGTCATCCATACTTGTCCTGGGATTTGTACTTTTTCTGCCTATCTTGCCTCTGTACTGAATAGGTTATCTATATGGCTCTTTCTTTCAATGTATAAACAGAGTTGTTGTCCTCATTTTCCCTCTTGACACCCTGTTTTGCTATAATTATAAGCAAGAGCTTCTACACACAAAAACTTAAGCAAGGTTAAGCTTAGTATGTTCACAGGATGGATCTTAGAGATGTAAGTGGATTCATTTTCTGTAAGTAACCTAAGTACCACAATGTTATTTTAAAATAGTAATGTGTGGAAAAATAGAGAACTACAGTAAAATACTTCTCTGGTTGTAATAAAGGTTACAACTGACAAAAGAACTTTAGATGCATATACATGGTAAACTACATTCATATTGATTTAAATTGGTTTTAGAACTACTCTGTAACCACAGAACACTCCCGCTGTGCCATGTGTTGTGTAGCTAAATGGAAGAGCAGTATTTTAGAATGACTAAACAGAACACTAGAAAAACTGAAATGGTACATTAGAAAGAAAACACAGTCGTTTATTTTTCAGAGAAGATTCCCAAATTGTGTCCAGCCTGCAGAATGTTTTTGTTAAGCTATGGTGATTGCATTGCCAAATGACTACAGGTGACAGACTTCTTATTGGCAGAGTTTTGTTTCTCTCCTGTTCCAGCAGTGCCACCTCAGGCTGGCTGCCACCCCAAGATGACTGTTCTATTGCAGTCCTTCATAAGAGATGAGGGGTCATTCAGAGGAATGAAGTTACTGAAGTGAGGGGGCTCTGAGTAGTTAGATTTAAACTAACCACAGGAGACCTAACCCTGCTACCACTTCCTGCTTTCTTCAGCTGCTCACCAAAATCTCTTATGTCTCTTGCCTTCCTCCTCCCCTTTAGGTGAAATTTTCTGCAAACATTAATTAGTTCCCTCTTTCTCTCACCTAATTAGTAACATGTTTTCCTCAAGCTTACATCTTTCCCCACCTTTGGCACCTGCATTCAGGCAGGTAGCTGTGAGGTAAGCTCGGTAGGGTTAGAAGAGCTCTCACCTGCAGCCCTTGCCTGACTGGCCCATCAGTCAGGCCCACAGTCTGCTCGCTTTGACTAGAAAGGCTTCAGGACAGCATCTCAGCCTCATAGATTGCCCTTCTTTAGTACTTTCGAAAACCTTTCCATACAGAAGATCTTATAACCACCTCAGTCATCCTTTCCTCTTTCTCAGCTACAGTAACATTCCTCACCCTGGCCTTGACAAGTAGCATTCCACTGCAGTTGCAGCAAAGGAAGACGGTGCTGAAAAGATCACTCTCTTTCATTACCCCTCTCGCATCTTTCCTTTTCCTAGGCTGCAGCAGAAATAACTGCTTTTGCTTTTCAGGTCCTTTAGAGTCCTATCATAGCTAATACCACTCATTCACTGTCAAGATGCTGACTCTTGCCTTTGATCAACTTATTACAGCAGCCTCCACTGCCTACTTGTTAAATTTTTAAACAGCCACTTGTGTATGTACTCCTGAGCTCCCTGTCATGGTTGGAGGAGCTTCTCCATCCAGAAACTTAAACTAAACAGACACTTTCCCTCCTTCTCTTTCTAAACTGTAAGTTCAAAGCCCTAAATATTGTTGTCCCTTGCCTAGTGTCCCCAGCATAAGTAGCTAGAGCCCTGAAACACTGTGATTCGTGGTGGTAAGCGTTTAGCATATGAAGAAGCCTTGAGGGGTGGCGTACTGTCCCTGGGGCATCCAGCATGAGAAGCATTCCCTGATGCAGCAAGTAAACTGATGCTGTGGGAAATTAAGAAGGCCACAGTAAGAAGTTAACTGTCTTCTGATGACACCTTGCAATCACTTGTTTAAAGCAGATGTTCCAGCTTGACATGTGAAGGAGTGTCTTCAACAGGCCTTTGTGAATTATAATGCAAACCTGAGCTATGCTTTCCTGTCTTTAACCTCCCAAAAAGGAGAGATCTGTAGTCTCTTCTTCCTTCTATAGTACCACTTCTAATTGACTTTTGCATGACAAGTGCTGAAAAAAAAAAAAAGATGGCCTTTGTTATACATGATAGAGAGGACAGAGGCAGCTCCTCACCATACGTTTTAAATAAACATGACTAAAACGGAAGGAAGTGTCTAGCCAAAGCAGTGAACAGTATGCTAGTTACTGAATGCGAGGCATTTTAGGAAAGTTTAGGCAGAAAGGAGTAAGTTTAGTGAAAAGCACAATGAAACAAAGCAAAGGAGCAGACTGAAGAGGAGGCAGGGGAAAAATCAGCACAGTAGGAAGGAGTCTCACTTTGATTAAAATCCTGTCTGGCCTGTGTAAAACTGACTCCCGCCTCTAGCCAATTGCACTTGCCAGCATTCTCCCAAACTTGGCTAAAGTAGAGTGTGAACAACCAACCTCAGAAACCTAAACCCATGTGGTTCCCATCAGTCACACATTCAGGTGTGGAATGTGTGGGCTGGGAGAGCTGCTGCACCTGGGGCAGGTAGCTACCTGCCCCTTCAGGTTGTGTCATCCCTTCTTATGATGACTTCAGAGCAGACACTGTGAACTCTCAGATCTTTAACCTTGTTCTCCAGCAAGGTAGAATACCACTCTGTGAGGTTTAGAGGGGAAAAAATTGGAAAAAAAAAAGAAACAGGAATTCTTAATATATTTCATTTGTGTTAAAGAAAAAGAGTGGTTTGTTTATTTGAACTTTAGTAACTTGGTGGTAAATTAATATAATAAAGACATTTGATTTTGTTAACTGAAAGTATTCAACAGAAGGCATTTTTTTTCCTTAAAATTATTACTTTCGTTATAAAAAAAATCCATAGATAAACTTTTTTGGAAGAAAAATCATTTAGACCAGCAGTCAGCTTGCAGTATTTATCCATTATGGTTTAAATTAAAATATGAAATGCTTATTAAAGTGAATATCAATTACTGAATGAAATTAAATATACATATAGTTCTGTTTGTTAAGTACAAAGAGGCTGTGGCTTCAACCAGTAACAGACTTGTTTCAGAACTGTAGCGTGAACAACTGTAGTAAACGTTGAATTTTTTTTTTTTTCCAAAGTTGCAAAAGAAAACTGCATTTCCAAAATGGTGTAAGAAAGCTCCATCAGTTGAAAGCGAAGGTTTTCTCTTTAAAACTAGGTAAAACCTTTGGAAAGGTGGCAAGATGCTGAAGGAGTGTAAACTGCTAATTAGGAATTATATGTGTGGAAAAGTTATAGACAGCATAACAACAAGGAGTGAAGCAAATGAAATTCTTTCAGTGAGGCAGAAACGTGAAGGACTCACAGCGGTGCACAGCTGATGCTAGACAAGGATGGTAAAGCTGTCAACAGTGGGGCAGAAAAGGCAAAAGAACCCAATAAATATTTCTGTTCTGATTTGGAAAGAACCAGTGTGATATACTCATATCTGACAGTGATAAGGACTATTTTCTACTAAATCAATAAATTCGGAGATTGTTGAACAGCAACTGTCGTCTTTCGAATTTGCCAGGCCAGATATCTTGCACCCATGAATGTTAGAAGAGCTTACTGAGAAGCACTCTGAGGTATTACTGCTGATTTTAAAGGAATCATAGAACAATGAAGACATTCCAGAGCATCAAAGCAAATTCAATGCACCATTAATTTATGGGAATGTATGCATAAATGGCAATAAATTGAATTGGCATCTCAGGCCAAACCTCAGAAAAGCTGACCTGGAACTAAACCTGTAAAGATAAATATATGTACCCTGTTATGCTGTATTATAGACTGTTTAACTGTGTGTGGTGGGGAGGATATAAATATAAAGGAGAAATCATCATCATTTGCTAGTTCATTCTGTCTAAGTTTTCTCTTTGCCCAGCAACATTCAATATTTCTAGTAACACAGCAACAAGCACCACCAGGCTATTGTTCCCGTGGCTTGGCCGTGGGATGCCAGGGAGGCATCCTGAGTGTGTGCTCAGAGAGTAGTCAGACCTGTGAAGAGCCCTCTTATACGGGTTTCAGCGGGATGTGCAGGGCTTGAGGAATCACTGAAACTCACAGTTTACTAAGGACTTCTACTAAATTCATTCAGGGAGCAGAAACAATTAGAAGTGCAGCCATTTCACATGATCAGAAAATAAATCCCCCTCTCATATGCACTTCCTACAAATATGCTCTTCTGAGCTTTCCTGATGTGAAATTTTACACAGTGTTGTCTCTGATACTAACCTTTATCCTCAGCACTTAATGGTTTTACCCAGACTGTCAGACAGCATTCTAACAGCCTTCTCCAAGCATTCTTAAATAGGCTTTTAGCTTTCTCTGATACAGCACAAATTTACTGCAAGCCTTTGATTGTGTGTTTATATACACATATACATGCATATATATATACACACACAAATATATATGTATGTGTGTCTGTGTATATGGGTGTGTATATATATATACGAGCATACATACGGGGTCAGACATATCTGAAAGGATTAAAAACAAACAGAAGTACAACAAATGTGCTTTCTTTTCAGCTCTGCTTGCACTGGGTTTTCAAAACTATCACTTCACCCTGAAGGAGTGAGATAAGTTTCAGCCACTTGGATGAGTGAGTCCAAGATTACACCTGCCCTTGGGAGTTACAGTCCTAATATGCTTCAGAGGTGCTTGTGCTTCACCTCAGAGTACTCAAATAACGTATGGGCTCCTGCAATAAAGTGTGGCTTTCCACAAGTGTGGAAATACAGACCATGGGGATAGGAAAGACATAGATATACCCGCTGCTGACAAAAAGACCTTGTCCCAGTCCATGGTTTGGACCCTAGAATGCCTGAGGCCCTTCCCTAATGCTTGGTATAGTTTTTGACTCTGTGCTTCATCTTCCTTGAGCATAGTGCCCAGTTAGACTGTGAGGTTATCAAGTTTTAATTAAGTAATGTTTTGTAAAGGGCATCTGCTACAAATTAGGAGATTTTGATGATACACCTACTCAGTACTCTGCATTTTATTCATGGTATGTTACTAATAGCAATAGGAGGTTTTACTTTTTTTCTCAAAGTTAGGGTCTGGACAGCATAGCCTAAGCAGATGAATGCCAGAAATAAAAGACAGAGAAAGGCAAGTCTTGCATTCTATATGGAAAGCCATTTAAAAAACCAACTCTTTAGTCTTGACATTGTAGGTGCATCGTCTGTAAAGAAAACAGAAGTATTTTTATGTCAGTCAAGCCTACAGCATGTGTCAGTAATGGATCAAATATTAAAAGTAATTTTTAATAAGCATGAATCAAAGAGGGATTAGAAAATCTCAGAGGATTTGGAGATGAGACTTCAGTTCAGGGAATTCCACAGCTCAGGGGCACAGCAGGTGAATGCTCTGCTACTCATGGATGAGAGACCTGGCAAGGGGGCTGATGAATTTGAGATTTATTATTAGAAAGTAAGGACTGAGGGTATGTACAAATGGAGACCAATTTTGATAGGTATGAAAGGGATGTTTCAGACAGGTAATGAAAAACTCAGAACGAAATTTTAAAGTCAGTGCATTGACTGGTAGGAAGCAGGTATAAATCTGCCATAGCTGAAGTAATGCGATTGGATTTATTGCCATAAGTAAACGTATGGGATGTGGCATACTGAACAATGGGGTCATTTGTGAATATTATTCCACATAGTGTGTGTCTATTACTGTAATGTAAAAGCTGTAAAGCTGAGGTTTAGAATGGGGCAAGTGACACAGAGAGTAGCAGAAATACCTGCCTTGCAACTGCAAAGTGGAAACGTTACCTAACTGACTGTTTTTGACAAAAGCTTTAAAGAAGTCAACAGCAAAGGAACTAAGGAACCAAAGAAAGATACCAAGTTGAAAGTTCTGGAGGGTTCATTAGATGTACACAGCTGCCACCAGATGGGAAAACAGAATATGACAAACAGTACAACAGTACAAAAATTAAAGACAGATGAAAACGGAGAGGGAGAATTTGGGAATTTGATTTCAGAAAGCACTGTTTTATGTATCCATCACCATGAATGCCCTCTAGCTCCTTTGTGCCAATGTGTGTGCCTTTCTTCCCCTTCCCTCCAACTCGTTCCACCCTTGCTTTTTCTTTCAGCGATTGACAGCCCACGGTTTTAAGAGAAGCTTAGAGAGAAATCCATACCTTTTTTGTCATATGTCATGAGCTGAGTAATCTCTTGAGAAAGAGACTTTTAGTGTCATAGGGGCCTGTGAAGAGTTTGGATATGGATCCAAAACAAAAGATTTTTGTACACTGTAATAGGTAAGAATTGAATCACTTGGGTCAGTACTGAAACTGTATATTGCTTAGAAATAACATTGAGAGTTATTACTCTTTGAGAAGTAACCTCTGAACCTCTATAGTATTGTAAATTCTCATTCATTTTATTACTATTATTGTTGACTTCATTTTTAAATATATTTTGCATACTTTAGAGAAATACGCATCGAATAATGATTTTTCTGTCCCTGGATGGAATCTGATACTAGAGAGTTACAGCTGCCTTCTCTTACCACTGTTTCCTTTTCTGAAACCCTTCTTTGTAACAGGTTCATGATCAAGGTGTTCAGCACTTGAAAGTAGTAAGATACATATTTTTGTGAATAACTCATCTATAACTCTATATAATATTCTTTATTCATGAAGACTTATGCCTTAGAATAGCCCAGTATTTTAAAATCAACTCTTCAAGGGTTTTTAGTGTTACCCTTTGGTGAACCTGGTATCTATCTCATGAAATCGTACAGCATTTCAATGCTGTTCATGCTTGTTCTGGAGCAGGTTGAGAGTGGAGTTACCAGCTGTATCAGTACACATCCATGTCTGGAAGGGACAAACACTGAGCTGTGCTTGGTTGCAATTCTAGTGCCTTATCTTCCTAGCGATATGGGTTTGAATCTTGTGATTACAGTGACCTAAACTAGAGCTAACAAGGAAGGAAGGCCCTGAAGAGATGATCTGCTTGGTCACAGAGAGGATAATTCCTACCATGCCTTTTGTACTTTGTATACACTAGCACATTGTGGTTAATAAGTTTAGGAAAGGCAGCACGCTCTTTTTTAATTCCTACTCAGGTTCAATAACAATGCTCCCTAAAAATGCTGTGGCTGGCATTTAATTTCCATTATCATGCCATTTTGCTTTCAGTTTAATGCCCAGTTATCATCCACTGGGGACGGAAATAACATTGATATCTCTGCCAGTCATTTTAGATCTCTTGATGGCTTTGTAACTCTGTGAGGCAGAAGGTATTGTATGTCCCAAAGGTAAAATAAACTATTGTGTAAGATAACTGTATGTTTCTGTTTATAGGAAAATGAGAGATCATTGCTAAATAGCAGGTAAAACAGTCTCTAAACCCTCTGAATACTAACTGAGGGCTTATTTTACTACTTTTCTAATATTAAAAACCACTTATAAACAGATCTATTAGTATAGTTCGATGCACAGTCCTACTGGTATAAGAAAAAGTTGGAAGTCTCTATACCTTCAAGAAATTAGGTTTAATTACTTGCTTGCTACTTCCAAAATACTGGGAAAACCAGGTAGCTTCTAGCAATGTTTTGACTTCATTCATTTTTGATGACGTACTGCTGGTTGGAATAGTCTTTTTTTCTATCTTGGAAATTCAACCTCTATTAATACTTGCCAAGATTTTGCTTTTGATTAAATTTACGTTTTTTTCTTTCTTCTAAGTTTCCTAATTTTACCAAATAAACATGGCTATTTAAATGACTTAGATAATATATCACTCCAAAGACATTACTGGGCTGCTCAACCACTGTTGAATAGTGGGGGGTTTCCTGGAAACTGAGAAACTTGCATTCAGTGTACTTCTTGGGAATGTGTTTGTGTGATTTGTCTTGGCTAAAGCTTTAGGGTCCCTTCAGGAAAGTGTTGGGGAGCTTTGACCCACTTTTGGGAAGTATGGAGGTCGTTAGGATTTTTCTATTAAAGGTCACATTTAGACTCTTGATTATTTGTGTGAATCCAACAGATAGTATGAAAGAGCAACTTTTCTTTGTTCTGGAAAACATGCAGTGAAAAAGCTGCTGGAATACAGCAGAGACCTGCAGACTGATGAATAGAGACTGATGGGAGAAGATGAGTTAAGAATCAATTGCTCCCCATTTTGTTTGGCGTGATAGCACAGGGACATAAAATTAAGTCAATAGGTACCTGGTTCCAAAAAAACAGTGTGGGAGAGGGGGAGGCAGAGGAGGAGGACATTTGTAACCCAGTCTGCAAACACACCCTCATATTATTTTGAGTAGGTATTGCTATGTAATTGTCTCATTTTTGTATTCCCTGGATGCCTTTCTTTGGCCTATTCTGAGACAGAACGCTAAACCGCATGGGCCTTAGCTTTGATTTAGTGTGAACCTGTTACACTGTCTTAACTGGTACTTTGCTCAGGCCTCACCTCATCCATTCCCTAGATGTATGTTACAACTGTAACCTTTGCTAATGCTTCCACTCCTTCTATCAGGATGTAGCACATACCTCACCACACCACTGTTGCCTCTCAACAGAGACGAAAACAGGAAGCATCACTCAGGGTGTGTGGTGGGAACATGCTGAACACCATGCACTGTTACGTCCCAAGCATTCAGGACCATGACTCAGGTTCACTGATTCCCAGGCCAGGGTTAAGGTGAGTCATACCAGGGATCCAAACACCAGTTTTATTTATCAATCACCTAACAATGATGCATTTCAGTCATCCACTTAGCGCAAACAACAAGCTATTAGCGAGCAATATGAACCGTCCTTACCATAGCTAGCCTTTCTTTAAGACTAGAAAGAGAGAGAAAGAAAGGGACAGAAAAAGGAAGGATCCCACCCTTGGATCCAG
The DNA here is from genome assembly GCF_000703405.1 of Apaloderma vittatum. Classification (NCBI taxonomy): domain Eukaryota; kingdom Metazoa; phylum Chordata; class Aves; order Trogoniformes; family Trogonidae; genus Apaloderma; species Apaloderma vittatum. Next base: position 23,709 of record NW_009708375.1, on the reverse strand, counting down.
CGAGGACCACAACACACGCAGCCATCCTGTGGTGGGCGAAAAAGCACCCAACTGCCTGGGGTGATCGCCTTTTATACAGTTACATTCCAGGTCACATCGCGTTGTTTAGCCCTTGTGGAAATTACTGGGAACTGGTCTGGCGGTTGGTGGGGGCTTCTGAGGAAGGGGTTACCGCTCCTTGAGGGGTATTACCCCTCCCTCTCCCGCCTTCCTGCAGCCACAGCTTCCGGCTCTACCCACCCCCACAGCTCCACCGGAGCAGAGCTGGGGCAGGGAGCTCAGCCAAGTGCTGCTCAGTCACCCCTGCATCAACATAGTCAGGGGCCAGGCAAGCAGCTCTGGCTTGTTTGGGTTCAGAGAAAGCCCAGGCTGCTTGAGACACTTGTTTAGTCCCCGACACACTGGCCTCTCGCAGGTTACATGTTTTTCTAAAACTCATCACTTTAGGATACAAGGGGCAGTGGAGAGACTGTTGGAGAGTTTGTCTGGCATTCACGGTGTGGGTGAGCAGGACATGGTTTAGTGACAGAAACAGGGAATAAGAGGTTGGGCAGGGGGTCAGGAGGTCTTGGTCCTGCCCCTGGACCGAAGGGAGAGCTCTGCTGCCCACAGATCACAGGGGTACACGAGAGCTGCTTCTCAGCTTCTTTTCATGCTTCTTGTATTACATTTTTTCTCCCCCGTTCTTTTTCCCTTTTCTTTTTTTTTTTTTCCCTGGAGAGAGAATAACAAAGTAGTGCCTTTCTGCGTCATTTGAGGATGCACCTGTGCACACCTGTATGCATATGCGAGTATATTTGAAACCCCGGGGGTAGCTGATGCAGATGAGCAACTCGGTGCGCACTGATTGTTTGGGCTACAGCACACTGAGCTGGCACAAGGAGGAACAACACCCGGAGCTGCATCCTGGGCTGTTTAAAGTGTGCAGCCACATAGATTTTACGGTTTCGTATGCTGTGTTCATCCATCAGGTAATTAGTTATGCAATGAGTTCGTAGTTTCCATGGCCTAACAGTGAAGGTCAAAGCCGAAAATAAAATTGGTAGTGTCTCCAGTAAAAGGGCATGATCAATTGTTTTGACATGGTAATAAGCATTCTTTAGGCGATTCGTTGCCTCTTTTCTCAGCTCCCCTCCCCAGCACTCATAACAGACGAGACCCTTTGCCTAGTGGTGCTAGTTGCGACTTTCAAAAAGAAGTGAAATTATTTATTTCTATTCTTTCTTTTTAAGATGCAACAGAAATTATTGAACTAAACATTTGAACCTTTTAATAGATCCTTGTAATAGCATGGACATTACAGCCATTAGTGTAATGCAGTTTTCAAATAAAGAAAAGTCAATCAAAGAGGTACACTTAAAAAGACTGAGCTAGGGAAAACATTGATTTAGATTCAGTTATCTTTTATGAATCATAATTGTCTAAAGAACTGGAATTTACTGTAAATATATACAGAGCAAGAGGCAATACAAGTTACTGGCTATACTGGCATTTCTATTTTGGGGTTCCTGAGCTGAGGCAGTATGGTACTTGAGCCACAGTCATATCAGTAGTGGACTGATGCCAATCAGATTTTTATCTGACCTAGTATCTATGTCTAAACAGCACAGTTTAAGCAGTACCAAACTGGACCCTTGGATCTTAAAAAAGAATATGTATATACATGTGTATATATATCGTATGTTATCTCACTGGAAAAAATATCCACCTTGTTAATTCCCTGTTCTATCTATTCTCCCTGAGCTCCTTTACTCATCTAAGAAGTTCATCATTATTCTGTCAATGGTCATTTTTAAAATGTATAAAATATATAGGGAAGCCATTGCAAGCATAACTGAAACTGTGCATTGTAATAACTTCTTTCGTTGCCTGCCTTGAAGGAGGCTTAGAGTGGGCTACATCTTTCCAATTAGCATACAGTAGGAAGCATTTTCTCAAGTAAAACATTGATTTTGTGGTGACAAAAAGCTGGCCAACTATCTAAGTAAGGCACTATTATAATTAAAGTAAAAAAGCAAATCCATTTTATAAAACATCAAAAGTTTGAATGTGATGAAAAAATGAATGTGATCCTAGATTTTCACAGAGGAAGAAAGATTTCACACTGTCTACTACGGAGTATTTAAAGCATGGAGTGAGGAAGGCTGAACTAGATTCTTTTCTTTGCCTCTTTTGTAGCAGAGATATTTTTTTGTCTATTCAGATTGAAGCACTTGTTATTTCAGATCTGAGAGATTCTTACCACAACCTTTCCTTTTCTAGGTCTCCACCCAAGCCTTGTGTGTATAGGAATTCATCCTAGCAAATATTTTATTGAAATTGGTTAATTTTCACAAAACATTTAGCTTCAGACAAATTACATTTTTTCTAGCAGAAAAAAAGGAAAAAAAAAAAAGATGATGGCTTGTAATTATATTCTGTACATGCCCACTGGGAAGAAAGCATAGAAGACCACAATGGTATATTAGAAAGTCTGAGTTACAAATCTTACTCTTCTGCATGAAATAAGAGTAAACCTCACCTATCTTAGAAAGACATGGCACACACCCAGACAGCAGATATAGTCTATGTGTCTGTATTTAGCAGTCACATAAAATGATCAATAGTGAACATTGAATGGAAGCAGATTGCAGGCATAACATAATTAGGTTGCTTAGATGACTAGCCCATGGATAAACCAATTTCTAATAAGCAGTGGTAAATAAGAATTGGTATGCTTATTCTCAACATTTCCAAAATATACATGCCACTTATTTATTACAGCTCACATTTTCTTGTGCCAGGGTAAGCTTTATTCATTAAATACCCCAGTGTGAGATTTTAGTGAGGAACAAAGTTAGTCCAGTGCAGAACCCTTTAAAAAACCCCAAAAAACTGTCATTAGAATGAGTGACATTTTAATCATAAGATTTAGTCAACAGATTTGGTGGTTTGGAGTTTTTAAAATTTCTTTCTCCCTCTCCTAGCCCCTCAGTCCTTTCTCAGCAGGTGACTATGTCTTTTTTCCCCACTCTAGATATGAATCTTGTTTTAGTTATTCCAGTGATGTAGTCTCAGTACAAAAATGATAGGGCACATGTCAGGGTATGCAGACTGTGCTACAATGCACTGTTGTACATCATGTAATATTCTCATGGTATCTTTTGTCAGAACTAATAAGGTGGGTCTTTAATGAATGAATTAGGTTAACTAAGCTGTAAGGGAGGCTCTGCAAGCATGGGATTGCTCAGCTGGCTCATTGGCCTGGCGGAAATCAAATCCGCTAAAGCAACATGTTTTCTGCCAGGTTAGTGTGCTGACCTGCCTCTTGGGAGAAGACCCTGTCTCTGCACATGAGGCAGGGCAGTGGTGCAGTCAGAAGCAGGAGGTGGAGAGGGAGAGAGTGGGACTGCCTGGCCTTTGGCAGATGGTGTTGTGCGCATGGGAGAGTGTGTCTCAAGGCAGCCAAAAGAAGAGAAGAGTGAGCCTGGACTGGCACATCAAGGCATTGCAGGAAGCCTGTGATCTTGCTCCCTCTTGCAGCACCCAAGGTACCCCAGGTGAGTTTAGCTCTCTCCTGGTTGTTTTCTGCAGCATGTCCTCCCCTGTCTGCTCACTGACAGATCTTAAATTCTGAACGTCCATTTCTTTTTCCATCTTCTTTTCTGGTAGAAGCTGAGAGCAGTTTCTCTCTTCTGTGCAGAAGTCAGGAGCAACGTGAAAAGATTTAGTCTTTCCTGTATTTCAGCTTTAGCTGCTCTGAATAACATCACATGCATACTCTCTGGTGTCTACAAAATCTAGCTTAGATGGCAAGCTATCAATAGTACCTTTTCCTTGCTCTTTTTGTGGGCATATCATTCCTAACAATACAATATAAGCTATTGCATAATCAGGCAGCTTCGCTTTAAGCCTTCTATTGAATAATTACTCAATGCTGAGAAGTTATTCAGTATTATCATTTTGAGGATGCCAATTTTATCATGCCAAAAAATATCCGAGTTTCGCCATACAAAGTTTCCACAGGCTTGTAGAATATATGTAGCTGAAGCTTGTATTTTAAAAACACTTAAAATCTCATTAATTACCTTCTAAATGCATAATAGAAAAGTTGTAGTCTAGTGCCTGTTCTCATGCCAGACAAGGTGTATATATTGATGTTATATGTGAATTTACATGCTGGAGACTTTCATTTTTAAATACTTCAGCTTCTGAATAACAAGCAGAATAACCTTGAACCTGTAACTACTCAGTGTTACATAAGAAAAGATTCAACACATAACGAACTCTTACGATCATTGATCTAAATTGCCTTTGTGTGTATTCACACACATAGCATCACCTTCTGCTCGTCTTTGCCATCTTTTTTTATGGGTAACTTTTTTTTTTAATTATGTTTTCCTGTCCTTTGCCTGTTTGCTAGATATTTTTCTGCCTTTCTGTAGTTTTACATTCTTTGTAGTCACTTTTAAAATCTCTGTTGCCTGCCCCTTTTCTTCTAAACCTTTTCTTTCAGTGAGCTGTAGTCTGCCATATTTTCAATCCAAGGAAAGATACTATTTTTTGAAAAGATGCAAACTACTTTTTAAAGATTTTATTTTGCACCTGGCTCATATTCACATACAGTAAGTGTTTTTCTGGTTTCTGCACAATCTGAGTTTTAACTTTCCATGTTCAATATGACTCTCTTTTTTTTAAAACCATTTAACGAAATACAGGAGATCATATTAACTTATATATGACTGTCTAAATTTTAAGTCATAAAGCTTTTTCGTATTCAAGGACATAAACACCTCTGAATGTGGCTTTCTCTGGAATAGTTCCCATAAAGAGATTTTGGTCTTTGTTCACTGTGCATACAAGGGTTTTTGGGATTTTTTAGGTAGTTTCATTTCTTTGATTGCAGGCTTCTGCAAAGTGTTTTTCTTTCAAGTATAACGACCCCATCCAAGCACAGAGTACTTCTCAGAGTTTATTTCCTCATCAAGATTTTGAGTAACCTTTCACACTATCTTACATCAACTTATTCCAGCAGTGTTGAGCAGAGATCTCTTCTATGGCTTTCAGCTCTGTTTTCTTTTCTTATGTTCCATAAGCCCTGATGCTTACCAACCAGGGCCGTAAGTCTCTGCCCATCTGATTTTTTATTCTATTCTTTATGATACTGCCATCTTTAACTGATTAATAAATTTCTTAATCTTACTTAAGAACTCTTAACACTCTTTTTCTCATCTTGATTTCTAATGCCATTACTGTTTGACCTCGGATTGTGATTTCATAAACTATCTAACTCAACGGGACTTCAACTGGATTTCAGATTTATTCAAAAGGCTTCACAAGTTTCTTCCTCAACTTTCTTCTCCTAGTGTTCTCATGTGAAATTCTTCACTTTCTAAACTAATTCTTTCTAGGAGAGCAATATTTTCAAATTTTATAGGCTAAACTGGTAAATGTTTTCAACTTCTTTAATTATTCATAGACTGCAAAACAGTTTCTGAGTATCTGAAATGTTTGACAGCGAGGATAAAAGTTCTCTGTGGCTGCCTGGCCCAGGGGGCAATCACAGTGGGGTGGGGGCATCTGTGTCTATGGAGAAGAGAAGATGGGTCAGGTGACCCAAATGGACCAATCACAGTGTTGCTTCCCATGGTGCTCAGCATATAAGGACCCCTAAGAAAAGCCTTGGAGCTTTTAGTACCTGCTGTGCTGGAAGGATTATGATTGGCTCTTCATCACCTCTACCTGTGGTGCTGGTGCTCCTGCCTCCTATTTTCTCACTACAGAAAAGCACTGTTTGACAGGATAGGTTATCTTCCTCTGCCTCCATGCATGTGAGTGTTACAGCTCCTTTTCTGGGGTTTAGTGGTTTTTTTTGGACTATCATTGGCACTCTGGCCTTGGGCGCTCCTGTCTGCTGCTGAGTCCAGTCTGGGACTTTTTCTACTCAGGACCTAGCTGTCATCTAGGGCATGGCTTCCACATTAACATATTTTCTTGTATCTTTGAATATATTTGCATGCTTATATAATACATGTATATAGTTCAACATCTCCATTGTTATTCTAAATGTTATTTTCTTTTTCATAACACTGGTTCAGGTTTTTTTCAACCTCAGAGACTGGTTCCCCTGTTATCCTCCCCACGGGAGGACGGGGGAGGATCACTGAGAGCGTCTGTCAAAGTTTAGTGGCTGGTCCAGCTTTAAACCTTGACATTGTCTTAAGAAAAGATAGTTTTCTTTAGTGTATCTTCACCTGAGATACAGCAGACAGAACTGTCTAGACCTTTTTTTATGTGTTCTTTTTTTCCTGACAGTGAGCTTCACAAGGAAGGTCAAAAGATTTCTATGTTGAAGAAAATTTGTGGGGTTTTAAACTAAAAACTACTTGGTTTAACTTTTTAAAGAGAGAAAACCTGACAAGCTGCATTAAGCAGTAAAGGAGAGCAAAGACTTTATAACCAACCTCTTTCCAAAATCTCAGTGTCCTTAAAATAAGGCTGGATTTTGAGCCAAATTTGAATGGTAGGAAACCTGACACAGCTCCCTCTGGGAAACCAAGACATTCTTTCAAACAGTAGGCTTTTTGCACCTTGTTCTCCCAACATTTTCTAAATTTCAGCTCCATTCTTCTCTCTGCACTTGCTCCCTTCTTCTAGCACTTTCAGGAGGCTCAGTGATTTCTTTCCACTGGAAATGTCCACCTGACCCAACTACTCTTTTTTTCTTAAAATAACAATATATACAAATGTAGAACAGGCAAAACAGACAGTTATTCCAGTACTTAACACACCGGTGAAAAGAAAGTTGCAAATGATGCAGAAGCTTGTCTCTTTCCATCAATGACAACAAAATTCCTCTTAAACCAGCCTTTCTAGTCTCTTTAGGCCAATTGACTATACAGCTGGGTTAACCATGATATTCGGCCAGGTTTCATAGTAGTTGAAAGTATGGATTTGTTCTGCAAGTGCATAGTTTGATTGTTGAGGTAAAGGAAAACATTTCCTGTTTCCATTCTCACTTTCTGCTATCTGAAAAATGGAAGAAATGTTCTGTAAAAAAACAAAACCAAAAACCCCTGATAGCATATTATGTGTGTGTCATAGTTGCGTCCCAAAGCCCAGTAGGTCATTGGTTTATAGCGTGAGCGATCCAAGAGATGGGTGCTTTTTTTTTGGTCCACATGGTGCATTGATTCACAGAATCTGATGAGACGGATCGAAATCAGCTTTATTGCAAGCAGGCACACATATTTATACTTATTAGCAAGAATCACTATTTGTAGGTTACAAACAGGAGACCAGACTATGCAGCCACGGTTGTTATTAGCTCATGTACTCCTTCAATCACTCTCTTATCACACAGGGAGAACAGACTTTCCCAGGTCTGTTTTGATCATACTCTCTCATTCACTCCCATGCACATCTTGTGTACGAGGTGCGTCTAATCTGTCCATTCTCACGAGCAAACTCCCAATTTGAGCTATACTCGGCTGGTCAGGGTCTCTTTTCATTATTAGCAAGCAAGAGTTATGTACTTGTTTAGAAAAGAGCTCAAGGACGAAAGTCTTAATTCTGCAACACAGTGCTGCCAGCACAGCTAGCTGTAAAATGTAGGGTCCAGAGCATCACAAGGCTGTGCATCGGTAGCACTGAGAGAAGTGGAAAGGTCAGAAACATACTCAGAGGAAAGAGCTTTGAACCATCTCTTTCACCAGGAACATGGACCTGGATTAGCATAAACCACTTGTGAAAATACATCCCAGGTAAGAGGCATGAAGCCTACTGACTTCAACCTTAGGTATGACTGTTCCAAAATGTATGAACTGTGTCTGCTCCTATGCAAGTGATGCTCTTCTGTGGCTGAATACAAACAGCTTCCATCTTAGAAACCATACAGCTGCACTATTATGGTACATTAGCTCTCCCTAAACAAAATATTTATGTAGGTGCATAGCTTCTAAAATGAGATCTGCAGCTAGTTAGTGTGGAGTATAAATAGAGGCATTTGTACATGTGTCTAGATATACTTCCCTAAATTCAATGGAATTCCTCAGTTACTACTTGCCCTTTGTATCTTTTGAAAATGGGAAGAATCTTCTAACACATTCTGGTGTTTTAGAATTTTTCAAAAGATTTTTTTCTTTGTTTATATTAAAGCAAATTTTTCTCTATCATTCTTCCCCAATTTGTTTGGGTTTTTTGTTGTTTTGGGGGTTTTTGTGTGTGTGTGTGTGTGTGGTTTTGTTTGTTTGGGTTTTTTTACTGCTATTAAACAAAAGATAAGAGGAAAACTCTACAACTACAAATTTGTGATTTCTGGTGAATATTAACATTGGTGCTATTTTGCAGGGTTTTTGTTTTGAGGATGTTTTTCATCAATGAAAAAGAGATTACAAGTTCTTAAAAAGGAAAAAAAGGATGTAGTGTAAAATGAAATGAGCAGTAGAAGAAAGTTTGTCTTGTGCTCTATGGGTAACTGCTACAATTTGTAGTGTAGCGTGTATGGCAGAAACACTTTGGCTTCTCAGATACAAGTGCTTTTTTAACAGCTGTATTCTGATATACTTTTGTTAAATGTTTTAATTGCATAAATGTAATGAAGATTTTTTTAAAAAAAATCCAAACAAAAAAAATGTTCTTTGGATATACTGTGCATAGACAAATTGTGTCCTTAAATGTGATGATCAACATCTGTGGTGAGGAATCTGTGCCTTCCTTCCAGACACTCTCCAAGGGGGGGCTGCAAAATTGATGAAGTTGCACAAAGGTAAGACACTTCTAAATAATCAATAGAAACGGTTTCTGCAGAGGCAGAAAAGGTCATGGAGGACAATATTCTGTATGTAAGATACTTGGGAGGTGTTTTTAATGCAGTTTGAAGTATCCAATTGCGATGGCTCATGCATGAATCGGAGTGGTCACGTTAAGACCATGGGGCAGCTGGGTTATCGGAGCCAAGCAGAGCAGCAGTTCAGGGGATCTTCTCCAGCCTAGCTGGAGATGTCACTGCAAGGGTCTTTGTAACAGAAGCTCCCCCTAACCATCCAGTTTAAGAGGTCTGGTCCTCTCTTTTCCACAGGCACTAATCAATGCTAAGACTCAAAAATAAATTAGGTTTTTTTAATAAAGATTTTGCTTATTCATGGCTAGGTATGAGGATTCAGCTAAACTATCATAATCTAAGTGATAATTCAGGCAGTTTCTTGAAAGAATCTGAGGGCTGACTGGGATGGGAGACAAGGATGACTTGATTTTCCAATATGAGAGCTGTGACGTATTAAGCGCTTTTCAAAATACACAAAACCAGGTGAGAGTTGATCAATCTATAAAAACCTGGTGCTGACTGCTGCTATCCCTCACTGTAGGAGATACCTACCTCGAGGTTGAACAACCAGTTACAACATGACACTACAAACCGGACAAGGTAAATACAATCAATTTAATGTAGATTTGTGAGGCTGTCCTCTGCTCAGTGAAAAAAAGTTAAAATGAGATAACTCATTAGAAGGTGCAATGTCTGAAACTGGAGCTGATAATGTCTTTGAACATTTATTTGAAATTTTTCTTAGTTTTTTCTTTCTTTATAATTATTGCTGTTTCTGAAATATGCTAAAAATTAGTATATCTATTATTGTCATTGTTTTCTATTGGAAAAAATAGCTTATGATTAGTGCATGGCACTCTATGCTTGCTGCCTGATAGTGTAAAGCAGAGTAAACAATTATAAAATGTCCCATTGTATGACTCTTTCCTCTCTGAACTGTTATTTTTAAAGCTACATATTGATTTCTTTATTTACACTTTAAAACTCCCTTGAAACAACCTCCTTTGTCCTGCAAGGACCTCTGTTTGTAAATGGAGGCTCAGTGTCACAGTTAAGTCCTCTATTGATCCCTGAAGGACCACTGATGAGTTCCTCGGGGACCTGAGGCCAGAACAGGAAGCACTGCTGTGACAAGCATCCTTTAAGAGAAATACTGTGTGAAATAAAAGAGAGGACTTGAAAAATATCCTTACATTTGTATTTCCGTCAAGATTTCAGATAAAGCACACAAGTCTTCTGGACTTAAATTACATTTTTGCCATTCAATAATAGTTCACTTGGGATATTGCTCTAGGAAACCAAAAGAATAAAAAAACACAATCACCTTGTTAGAATAATTTCTGTGGGGTCCTCATTTAATCTGAAAAAATTATTTTGATTTCTCCGCTGAGAAGATGTCGTGGGAAGAGCTCCAAAAGCACCTGGACTCTTGGCTTCAGTGGATTCTCATTCTAAAATATAACCTTCATCCTTTCTTCGGTTCTTCTTCCCCCTCTAGCTCCTGTTCAAGATGTTGATACATTGTCTAAAATAACAAAGAAGGAGCTTGTCATGGAAGACTAATGCATTTTTTACTAGCATTTTATATTACAGGACTACCGTTAGAAGCCACATATAGTTTTGTGTATCCTTTTTTGCCCACCTCAACATTACACTTCAAAGACTTAAATATTCTACAAGTATTAAATCTATTGACCATGTTTCTTTTTTTTTTTTTTTTCTTTCTTGAGATGGCTTTGTGTCTGGCAGGGTACGTTGGCAATGAGGAGAGGGCTGTGGGGAGTGGCTCCTTGCAAAACTTCCAGAGCCTTCCCCACCCCCAGGTAGGAGTTGGATCCATGTCTGGCCAAGGCCAGGCCCATCAGTGCCTCTGTGATCAGCGTATTTAAGAGGGAAAACCTGCTGGGCAGGGAAAACCTGCTCTTCATCTCTTTGTCTTCTTGTCCCTTCTTTTGTGTTGAGGAGTTGTTTGTTTGAAGGATGAGATGAGAGGAGAGCAAAACACATGCAGTTGACAAGGACGAAGAGAGGAGGAAGAAGGGTGCCAGGGCAGAGATCTCACTGAGCCTGTGCTCAGATGGTGGCAGAATGAGAGCCTGCAACCTGAGAAGATTGACAGCGATGAAATGCCCAGGATGCAACGGCACGTGGAGGACCCCAGGCCGGGGGAGAGAGAGACCACACCGCAGTGCAGGACACATCCAAAGCGACCTGCTACTTCAAGGAGGACCTGCACTGGAGCAGAAACATAAAATCATAGAATCAGAATTATCAGGGTTGGAAGGGAGCTTAAAGATCATCTAGTTCCAATCCCCCTGCCATGGGCAGGGACATCTCCCACTAGATCAGACTGCTCAGAGCCCCATCCAGCCTGGCCTTAAAAACTTCCAGGGATGGGTCTTCCACCACCTCTCTGGGCAACCTGTTCCAGTGTCTCACCACCCTCATGGTGAAGATCTTCTTCCTAAAGCCCAATCTGAACCGATTCATCTCTAGCTTTAATCCATTCCCTCTAGTCCTATCGTACCCGACATCCTAAAAAGCCCCTCACCAGCCTTCTTGTAGGCCCCTTTGAGATACTGGAAGGCCACAATGAGGTCTCCTCAGAGCCTTCTTTTCTGCAGACTGAACAGCCCCAACTCTCTCAGTCTGTCTTCACAGGAGAGGTGCTCCAGCCCTCTGATCATCCTCGTGGCCCTTCTCTGGACACGTTCCAGCACGTCCATATCTTTCTTGTGCTCTGGGCTCCAGAAATGGACGCAGCACTCCAGGTGGGATCTCACAAGAGTGGAGTAGAGGGGGAGAATCACCTCCCTCGACCTGCTGGCCACGCACCTCTTGATGCAGCCCAGGATACATTTGACTTTCTGAGCTGCAAGTGCGCACTGCCGGCTCATGTTGAGCTTCTTGTCCACCAGAAGACACTGAAGTTTGTGAATGCGTTCCATGCTGGTGGGAAGGACTCATGGAGGGGGAGGGTTGTCTCCTGTGTGATGGACACCACATGGCATCACGGGAAGATTGCAAGGAGACCTCTTCCCAAGGAGGAAAGATTGCCATGGACAGTGCATAAAGGCTGGAACCACAACCCGCACCCCCTGATGCCTCCAGTGGGGGAGGAGGAGATAACCACTAAGAAGGGAGGGGTAGGGAGCAGGCAGTGTATTTAAGATGAGGTTGTATTTATTTTCTCTCTCTATCCTACTCTGATCTAGTTGATTTGGTTAAATTGGTAAATTAAATTTCTGTTTTTTGTTCAAGTATACTCTGTTTTTTGCCCCTAATAGTAAGTGCTGAGTGAACTCTCCCTGTCCTATTTTCAATCCTTGAGCCTTATTAGTTGAGTTTTCTCCCTCTCTATCCCTAAAGATACAGGGTTGGGGGTGAGCGAACACCTGCATAACTCTCGTTTCTGCTGGGACAGGCTCAAACTACTACATTTCTCTGATAAGAAGAAAATCTGCAAGTATTTTTGTCTAAAAGAAGGTGACACAAGGGAAAAGGTCCTTTCATGCAAACTGGGATGAGTATGTGTTTGTTTTTAAATGGACTAAGAACATTTGCCATATTTCTTGTTTTCCTAAGTTTTCTCACTCATTCTGTGACGCATGTCAGTGACAAGGATGGTTACTTCGGAATTAAAGAACTATAGGGTTTTTTTCATCTTTACAATACCAGATATCTGATTTCAGATAGATTAAAAACAGTTTCTCCAGATGTTTCTGGTAAAATTAAATGATAGAATTATCATGCAAAATATTTCTTTCCAGAAGCTTTGAAAAAACTGTTAGAATTTTTAATTACAGTAATTCTTGTGTATGGTTGTATTTATATTCCAGACTGAATTGAAAAATCAACCCAAACATTTCCAAATTAGTCTGTTCAGTATGGTAATTAGCATGGCAAGGTGCCATATTGTTTAAAAACCAATCCATGTTACATGGATTCTAATAATTTACCATCACATAAGCAATGTAGATAACACTGTTAAGTTTGTGACCTCAAAAGAAGGATGACATGTAAAGATTAACCAAGTTCTACAGAGTTAAATGGACATAATCCAGCAAAAAGTCACTTCTATTCTTTTTTTGTGATTGTCAGAGCATGCCTGAAGCAATTTTAACAAATGAAAGTCCTTATAACCAATTTCTCCTGTTAGGAAATGCAAAGTGGTTTTTGCACGTTGACTTAAGTAACAGCGTTTTAGCTCTGGTTATGAGTTTGAATGTATTTAGACTGCAGTAATTTATGTTCCCGGGTGTTGTACCTTACAGGATGTGTCTAAGTGTATGCTAAACTTGGTTGTTCAGCGTCTTCATGTTACATAGAGATGGAAACCAGCGTATCTCGACACAGTCTGCAAGTTCTATGGCACAAGTCCTCATCAGAGGTGAAGTGTCATAGCTCCAAATTCACAGAATCATGGAATGGTTAGGATCGGACAGGACCACTCCACCCTGCTCAGGCAGGGCCACTTAGAGCCAGCTGCCTAGAACTGTGTCCAGACAGCTTTTTAATATCTCCAGTTCACTGTATATGGAGAAGGGATTGGGACACAATGAGGAGAGAAAGGGATTTATTCCTTTGTATAAGATCCTCTTACAAAATGTACACATTTGCACTTCCAGTAACTATGGTAAGTGACAGCAAAAGAGCATGGAGCTCATAGTCAAATGCCTACAGGACTGTTAAAAACCTAATATATTTACATAAGCTCAGAGTGATAGGTGGTTGTGGTAAAATGTGTGAGCGAGCAATGAGAAAATGCATGGTAAAATGGGATGTCTTTAGCAAATTGTAAGTCTCTTTTAGGTCTGCTGCAATTGACAGCAGCAGTTTTGGTGATAACATGTCCTGAGCCTAACGGGAACAGTAAAATGAAGCAGAATCCCCCATCAGAAATCCCTCTTCATTCTTTTAAATGTTGCTACCAACAGCAGCATTAGAGGCATCTTCACATTTAGACAGAGCCTGTGTGTTTTCAGGAACTGATTACGTTGGGAAATGTTTGGATGGCTGCTGGTGCATCCACCTGCCCTCAGTGGTGGAAGTGCTCTGCTGGGAAGAGTCATCCTGAGAAATATTGCAAGATTCAGGTTGGAAGGGAGATCTGGAGGTCACCAGTTTGAATCCTTGCTAATTGTCTCTGTAGAAGGCTTCCTACCATTACTGTGTTTTACCTGTCAGCTGTCAGTGAGAACTGAGTTAAGAAGCCATCAGGCTCAGAGATGCCCACCTGAGCAGCTGCAGTAGGGGATGAGGAATAAAATAGTAGAAACCCTGAGAAAAAAAATAAGTAATTGTTTTTGCTAATACTTAACAGATATTTTCAAAGTAGGATGAAAAACAAACTTTAGAGGAATGCCAGTTGCAAACCACTGAACTGTCTACAAGGACATAGTATTTTGTAAGTATAAGTCATCTAACTTCTCACATTTCCAGTAGTTAAATAGTGATACAATTTATTTTGTAGGTGTCTGCTTTCCTTGTTTGATTTTAAGGAGTCCTATCTTACATTTTGGTGAAAGACTTTCTTATATGTGTCGTGCCAGTGGGTAATGTGTTTGAGGAAAACAGCAAATGAATGATCATGAAGAGTTTAGTTCAATCTAGTGTAAAAGACGCCTCACTGAATTGAAAGATGCAGCATATCTAGATGGCAAATGACTGTGAGATAAGTAAAAGCAAGAGAAAGCACAACATAGCTTTAAAGAAATACATGTGTGAGTTACATTCTGACAGGTCTGCTCTAAATTTGTCTAGCATCAGGTTGTTTTTAAATCTGAAATTGATCAGACATCAGTCTTTATGTTTTTATATACCTTGAGTGTATCTAATTTAAAAAGGCAATGGTTAAAAAAAGGCCAGAAATTTTGAGAAAAAAAATAGAAAAAAAAAAAGTAAAACTCTTTTGGTCTAAACAAATATAGAAGAAAATAAAGATTTCTATTTTTCTCTCCCCTCAGAAAAGTAGAACAATAAACTAATTACATATTTTGGGTACCATATTGCAGAAATGTAGAAGTACATTGTCATTAGGATTAAGAAATAGTTGCAAGTGTATCAACTATGAGGAAAGGAAAAATTAGGCCTGTAGTCTTTATGAAGTGTGAGATTACGAAAAGACATGATGGAGGTGTTTACTTTTCTTGGTAAAGTACAGTGGAGGTAGATGCGACAAAACTGATGGAGATTACACAAGTTTTAAAAATGTTGTTTCCTTGTAGACAAAATTACTGATGTGTGAAGAAGAAAATATTTGGAAATTTTGGAACCTTGAATATGCCAAATGCAGTTTCATAGCTAGGAAGAAAATTGAGTGCATGGTATCCAGAGGTTAGCATGGTCTCCAGAGTTATGTCAGACTGCATGAGATATTAAACCTTTGGGGTTTTGCTCATCACTAGTACCATTCATGCCTGTCTTCTTGAAGAAAGAGTTTTTAGTGCTTTCTAGTACAGGTTTATATAGTATTGCGTTTCAGAGACAGAAGAGTATAAAAGTAGTGTTCATCTTTTGGTCAACTTACAAACTGCTAGCACTGCATTTTACATGGAGAAAGAAATGTGAAAAAAAAAGTACTAAATGGGACATTTTTCTGCTATGGAAATTTTTTGAGGTTTACTTTGTAGAAGTGAGTATCACGTATAAATAAAATTTACAAACTCCTGAATACCAACTTGAATATTCTTAAAAGCAAAAGTAGCTGAGTTCAAGTACCCAGACTTGACAAAATATATAGTTCTAAGTGCCATTTCACATAACTGAATGGAAATAAAGCAGTGACACAATGACACAAGCATTCCCCTATTCAGTCAAGCAGAAAATGTCCTTTGACTTAAAATGAAGCGAAACCAAGTTAGAAGGTATTGTCTTACAGTATTGTCTTATACATACCTAAATTTCTTTGTTTAAATGACTAATTCTGCTGATGTGTGAATTTAGCAAGATTAATGATTGTGGAAAAATCATTCCTGGTCTGCGTCAATATTATAATTGTTGTTTACATAATCGTTCTGTAGAGAAAAACTAGTGGGTTACCAACTCTATTTCAAGAAATCCAGTGACAGAAGGGGTAGTAAAAGAGAAGGGATTATGTGAAGGAATAAATTTCAGACATTCAACAGTGTGAGAGGGTAGTCTACTCACAGATTTCAGATTAGAAGCTGAATTCTTAGATCGCACATGTGGAACTTCAAAAACTTTTGCCAAATAGTAATATTAATTTAAATCGCAAAATAAATCATAAAATTAAAATAGGGAAATAAATCTATGGATTTTCTTACCTATTTTTGAATTATCAGAATACAATTGAACAGCTTTAAGCTTCTTCCCGCAGCCTTACTGTCTTTAAAAAGGAAAAGACATTCTGATTCTGTAGTCAAAGTCCTGAAGTTTCGCAATACATATACCTTACAGCTGAACTGTTCATAGAATCATAGAATGACCTAGTCTGGAAGGGACCTTAGAGACCATTTTAATCTAGCCTCCCTGTCGCCAGGGACGCCACCTCTCAACTAGATCAGGCAACACATGGGGACCGAGCAGGAACTGAACCCACGACCTTAGCATTCTCAGCACCACGCTCAACTGACTGAGCTAACCAGCCCCAGGATAAACTCATACCAAAACTATCAATCAGTGACAACAGAGTTAGACTCTCCTTAATACTGTATATTTCTGCTCTCTTATTGGGACAGGATACATCTTAGAAATCTTTGATATATTTTCTGATGAGCAATTAATGTTGCTCTAGACCCCAAACACCAATAAGGTTAAACAGAATACAGGCTTAATAATAATCACTGAGTTCAGGTGGAACCAATGTACTTAGTTTCATATATGAATCATCTTGCTTTAAAAGTGTAGCACATTTTAAAACATTTTTCCTGACTGAAGTTTCCTGTACTTGCAATGAGAAATACATTATAATATGTATGAGGTGTCTAATCAGAGCTGCTATATAAGAACAGTAATAAAAAATGGTGCACACAAAACTAGAGATGGTGGAATTCTGATCACTTGTGAGTTTCCATCTGTGTTTAGCGCTGGTGTCTTTTATCCAAGGGTGAAAGAAAGTGACATCTAATATGGGCTGAAAGAGTACATTTAGTTCAGTGAAGATTGTCTCAATATTTTACAGTTTCCAAGTTACGTTTCTCATTTGAATGAATGTCTCCTCAATGTGAAGAAGTTCCAGAGAGAAAATGTAGAATCCAGTTCCAGAGTTACTATTGCCAGTATCTCATGCTTTCCAATGTGTATATGTATACATTTTGCTTGCAATCTAAAATGACAGTCTGGGGAATGAAAAACTAATTTAGCTTAATCTCTTTTCATACACTTAATAACATATTTGGATTATTTATTTGGAAAGAAAGGTTAATAGGAAAGTTGTTCTGAGTCAGTAACCTATTACCCATGAAGAAGATGCCCAATGTTATGCATCTCAGAAATTTAGTAGCTGAAGTCGCAAAAACTGCAAGTGGCTGAAAAGTAGACAGCTAAGTTGAAACTAATAGTTAAGACTTGAAATATTTACAGTTATAATGATTAAGCACTGGAACCAATCAGAAAGAGAAGTGATGATTTCTTTTTGCCATGGCAGCCTTAAATTGAGAGTGGGTGTCTATCTGAACAGTGCAGTGTAGTTCAGCCGTGAACTGAACTTGACACAGGAATGGCTGAAATTGGTGGCATGGCTTCTGTTACATGTAATGTTGACCCCTTTCCCTAGATGATTGCTTCTGGTTAAACATCTGTGAGTTTCTGTGTGCCTGCCTTGCTCACATGTGAATGGAATAATAATGTGTGGTCAAGAATGGAAAATCTCTCAGACATAGATATCAGAAAAATTATGTTAAATAATTATCAAGCTCAAACACCATTTGAAATTTTAAAGGTATAGAAGACAGCAATGACAACACCGAGGTCGCGGGTTCGATTCCCGCTCGGTCCCCATGTGTTACCTGGTCTAGTCGAGAGTTGGTGTCCCTGCCCATAACAGGGAGATTGGATTAAATGATCTCTAAGGTCCCTTTCCACCTAGGCCGTTCTATGATTCTATGAATAGTTGAGCTACTAGTATGATTTAACATGTAATTTTGTTGGCAAGAAAACTGACTTGTACAATATGCTCCAAGATATCTGAAAGCTGTCCAAATAAATGTGGACCATTAGCTGTCAGGAAAAAAAGAGAGATTGGAAGTCTTACCTTACAGGAAGTTAATTAACTTGCATGCATTTCAGGATTGCAATTTTTGTGCTTTCCTGTGTGAATAGAATAGCATGAAGTAATTTTATAGCAGTTTTGGATAACTCCATGAATGCTGTGTTTGAATAGTCTCAAATTTATGGAGGGATGCATATGATATGTACTTTATTCTAATCATCTCTTGAAGAATCAGATGATAGTCCTTAGTTAAAAGTGAAATTCCAGGCTAGAATGTACTGTTCTTGTGTTTGCTATGCCAAAATCATGTGTTTCTATGGCAACAGAGTTAGTCTTTACTGTTTCAATTGGATGAACCCTGATAAATTTTGCTACCTAAAGTAATCTCAGCTGTAGAGCTAGTGACATTAGATTACATAAAATAAATTGTCTGAGTCTAGTTTTTGTCACCGTTTAACCAAGATGCATTAAAGAATTTTGGTGAAGTAACAGCAGTCTCTATTCAGTACTGTATAGCGATTCACAAAACCTGCCTTCTCTAAATTGTATTTTCTTAGCTACTGAAGTAACTGAGTCTAACCAATCTGATTTTCTACCTTTTGTCTGATCACTGCAATGGATACATTTTAAAATTTAGCCTCTCTAAGAATTAAAATCTTATTTGCACTGCCTTGCCACAAAGCCTTGCAAAACTTCAGCTAGGAAGTCATCCCCACAGGATTTCTATGCTTGGCTCACACTATCCTGGGTCAGCAAGCCACTTACAAAAATCAGGGTCTTGTAATCCAGCTCCCATAGATACCCAGATTCATCAAATGCTTCAACTCAACCTTGTCTAGTGTGCCAGCAATGCAGAGGCATTGCACTTTCACCTTTTAGAAATACATGCTTTTGAACCAATTAAAGATGCCCATACGTTTGAGGGTTTTTATGTGTGCAAGAATAGAAAACAAAACAAACCTTCATTTTTAGTGCAAGGAAATGCAGACCTTGGTTAAAGACTGGCTGACTGTCAGTGTGTCTGCTCTTCCTATTTTTTGGCCTTAGGCTGTGGCTTCTTAAGGAGTCAGGGATTTGTTCCCTATAGCATTTTCCTTGCAGTGGAAGCCTTTTTTCCTGTGAAGTGTTCTTCTTCAGATGAACTTGCATTTAATAAAGACATCTCTGCTTCTGTAGTTATCTCTCTTTTCACACCTGCTCTTGGCTTTCTTCCTCAAACATGGCTCAAAACTTAAAAGTGTCTTTGTCAAATGACCCTGGATGACTGTCATCAGTTTATTATATTTCTTTAAGTGATTTTTTACTTTGTCTTCCCTTTAACTCTTCAAGTCTGGAAGTGTAAAGCAGAAAACATGACCTCTTTTGTTTGTAGCTTGTGCCACTTGGCTGAAGAATCATGAAAATTTAGGGATATCATCTCCATGATAGGTATATGATTTTTTTTTTTAAATCTCTACTGGATTTTAGCTCACTAGAGAGGAAAAAGGACAGCAGACAGAGTAAAAAAAGCCTGAATTCCAAAATGAAGTTCATATTCTAAAACAGCTACTGGCATAACAAAATTTCACACACATAATATGAGAAAGAGGCCTTGACTATATAATACTCCCAGACACAAGTAAGGAAAACACTCCTTAGACCTCATTTTAAAACTGCAGTTCAGTTAACATACTCCAGATGGCACACAATGATGATAAAATTATACATGTGCTACTTTGAGGAATGGAATATGCAAACAGAAGTAGCATTAAGACAAACCTCCTGGAAGCTGCCTTCAGGACTAGCAGTCATCTGTACATTCAGAAAACAAACAAAATTTTGACTCTTTAAAAGACGACGTTTTGGGGAAAAAAACTCCAAACAGCAAAACAAGAAAAAACAAACCCTGTGCTAATCTCAATTATAATGCAAGAAACACAAACGTTTGAAGAATTACTATCCTTTATATGCTAATGAATATTGAATGGCAGATGTTTTCCAAGCAGATAGATGATTAATTTGGCCCTAAGTTACAAAGGAATACAAGAAATGTGAATTTTGAAGGGAGACTATTACTTGAACATGATTAGAAGGGCTATACAAGTAAGTTCTTACATTAGTGACATGTTGCTCTACCTTTCTCTCATTCTGAGTAAAAATTATCTCTGTGATTAGTCTTAATTAAAATAGATACTGCAGAGTGTAAAGCGGAATCATATCTGAACTTGCATGTATATGTTACAGAAGAAAATGCTTACAATTTAGCAACTGATCCAAACTCATATTGCATAATAATTTTACAGGCTAAAACCATAGAAGCTGATGAAGTTTCTGAGTTGTGGGATGAAGTAAAATCTGAAGTGGTGCAATCTTTTTGCTGAACAAGGACTCTGGTTTTGAATAGTTCCAGAAATTGTTTTGTGTTATTTCTGTAACTTCCCTAGTCTCAGTGTTAATGCAATTTCTGACAAAATTGCAAGTATGTTACAGAAAGTCTTCAAAGGGTTTGCAAATTAGCCTTCTTGCTTTTCCAGCCTAAAGGTTACCTTCAGACCTTATGAAAACAATTTACGTGAAGCATTGGATGCATCTTAGGCTAGGCAAACGGTAAGGCGCTTGTCTAAAAGCAGCAGAAAATGGCACAAGTAGAGCAGCGTTCCCTACAACAACCCTCTGAAGCGTATTTATTTTAAATAGTTTGTTCTGTAGTCTAGGTGGTTTTAGATAGCAATGCTCTTTGTAAATGCACAAATCTAGGTAAGTACTGTATTGTGAGAGGGGGCAAAGTTTACTTTTTGTAGTTCCACACATTGATTCTGATGAACATTTCATGCAAAAGGGGTTTCTGTAGTAGAACATTTCAGAATTCATGAATAGTAATTGAGCCCTTTAGTTCTGCACTAAACTTAAATCCATTATTCTCCATTTAAAGCAGACACATCATGTTGCTCTGCAGAACACTGCTCTGTCAATTCAGGGCTTTTTTCAGTGAGCTGGGCTAGAATATTAAGCACTCTTTGCTCTCAGTATTCTTGCTGTGCTTGGCACATTTGGATTCCATTTGAAATAGGCAAATAGCAATTCTGTTGTTCATAATGAATAGCCCATACGTATATATGCACCTTGCCTTTGAAAGGGGGAGCATATATTATTTGCCACATCTTTGGCAACCAGCTTGCTTCATTACCTTTCTCTCTCTCCCTCTATTTCTGCACATAAGCACTGAAATGTAAAATGTGATGAAGGTCCCTAACAGATTCCTGTCTTCTATACCAAACAAACCAGTCAAAGTGTACATAATTTTTCTGTCATAGACACATTAAAGAAATACATGTAAAACCAAAGTGTTTAGTGAGAAAGATAAAGTTTCTAAAAATCCCCTTCCATACTGCATATTTTCAGACATTTGCTAAATGTAGCTATTACTGTGCCCAAGTTTTATATGCTGATGCAGCCAGATGTCTGTCCCTACCATGCTGGCAGAGATACAATTCATCCTATTCCCATTTTTTTGTTGTTGTTGCTGAACTTCTATGAATACACAGCTTAAACTCTGCTGCACTAGGAGGATTTTATGTTTATCATAAGGAATAAATCATGTGTTTTTGCTTACATGGGTTATCTGTATTGAGAATGGTGTGCTAAGCTGAATTTCATGAAAGCATTCCAAAATCTTAAGTTTCCTGATTTTTTTCCATGTTGGGTACAATTCTATTACATTTAGGTCTCCATTTATAAGGTTTGCTTGCATAGAAACTGGAGGAAGAAGGAATTGGATAGAGAGACTGAAAATAACGTTCTATATCTTTTGCTTACCACATCCTACACAGATTGCTATGACTAAGAGAAATAACACAAGAAAATCTCTCATTTCCATTCTTTGTGTTCAAGTAACCCCAAAGTCATGAGATTTTAAGGAGAAATCATTATGATGCTTATACAGTAAGCCACACAAAGCATAATGTTTCTCTATTCTGTACCAGCAAATTTGGAATATAATTGTATGGGACAGTTTTATGTTTCTGAGCCACTTCTCCCTGTATAGGGTAGAGGTATAAAGCCTGCTGTTTCTGTTTGCATCGACTGATGGTATTTTTATCCGTGTGATGGTGGTTTAAAACCTAAGGTTTCTTAAAATGGGTATCGCAAGCCTTTAGCAGCGATTAGCAAAAGCTAGATTGAAATGCCTCTGTGGATGAGTCCTTAGG
>NW_009708375.1:0-1516 GCF_000703405.1 Apaloderma vittatum | reverse complement strand
AAGAGTATCCCCAGCGAGGGTTTCTACAGCACAGCACACGTGGGTTCCAGCTGTCACAGCACCCATCTATACCTCTTTTGCCAGCCAATGATATTATTGAATAAGCTACATGTTTTATCTGCTGTGGTATCACTAATGTGAAAGGAATCCCCAGTTTCCAGACATCTAGCAGGACAAAGGATCTTGAGTAGACCTACAAACATTTTCCAATCTTCCTAGCTCAGGAGATGTTAATGAAGTCCTTTAAGATTACCAATTACAACTGTCTTGTTTGAACTGAAAGATGTGTGAGGAATGATGATGCCAGTTTAGAAAATTGTTTAAAATGCAGATTGTTGTCTTGCCTTGTAATCAATTTTTCAAGAAAATGAGAAGGTAACACTTCAGAATGTAAAGACTGTAATTTGAATTTAGTATTAATGCTTGGATGCTTGGATTGCAAATGTAATTGACCCAGAGCCTCATGTAGTGTACAAAGTAGATGCTTACACAGGAAAACCATTATTTTTTTTTTTTAAGTCAGGAAATGGAGATGTTCTGGTATGGACTGGATTTTGTTCCTTGCAGAGGTCAAATCGGTGTCTGTTTGAAAAATTCATGATCCAGAAAAGGTAATTTTTAATGAATATTTATGAGAGATGTCCTTTCTTATCAGAGCTGTGCAAGTTTTCAGATGCTTGCCACTAAGCCTGGCTTCTGATTTTTAGCAAAAAGCTTACAAGTTCCATCAGAGAAAATAGTCAGATTACATTTTGTCTATTTTTTTCTATTTTTTTCTGGTATGTATCTTTCTGCATAGTAAGATAACATCACTGTGAATCTTGTTTAATACATTATGTACAGGTTGGGTTTTTTCTACAGGACACTAGTACCTTAGGAAGGTTAATGTTTTAAATCAATTCTGTTATTTCAGTGTTAATCATGTTAAAAAAATCATCATTAAAAGAAACATGAGCTGATGAGTTTATATAATTCATTTTTGCAATAAGCTACATGAAGCTAGACTTGCTAAAGTTCAATAACTAAAAGGACTTGCTAGACTAGTTTGCTTTTTTGAGTCTCCAATCTTACCTGCAAAGCCTCAGAGTACGCAACAATAGGCTAAAAGAATATCTCTTTTTCAGTTGCTTTTGATTTTAACATTATTGCAGCACCTAGAAAAAGAAGCTGAGATTGGTGTCTGGTCTTGTGTTCGTAATGGCTCTTAAGCACTATGTGTCTGAAGAGATTACTTTGTACACTGCAGAGAAAAAGTGGTTTGGAGCCAGAAGTTCTCAGAGGTGCAGGGACTTACCAAGGCCATGTGGCAGGGAAAGGCTGAGGCATCATGACCAACTTTCAGACCAAGTCTTTTATTCCCTGGACAATGCTGCCTTTAAATAAGTCCATGCAAAATATTTCAAGAAAAAATACTACTCCTAAGGCTAGATAGAGTAATTAGAAGTTTGAAATCTGATTTCTTCTCACAGTTATACAATTTACAGTTACTATGTGGAATTGCCCTCTCCCTCTCCCT
>NW_009708374.1:0-8055 GCF_000703405.1 Apaloderma vittatum | reverse complement strand
GTCCCCACCCAAGACCTTGCCCACCCCTTCCCTACTGGTGAGGAGGGAATGGTGGAGAGACAGCCTTGATGTTGTGAAACCACTGTTCAGCAGTAGCCCAACAGTTTGAGCTACCTATCTATCAATGGCTTTCTAGCTATTGATACAAAGCACAGCACTATGAGTTGAGGGCCGCTATGAAGAAAATTAACTCCATCTCAGCCAGACCCAACATGAGTGTCAATGTCTGCGTTTCAGTGTAGGTGTTTGTTATTAGCCAAGAAAAGGGGCTTGCTACATCTTTTTAACTGAAGAAAAAATTATTTTTACATTCTTTAGGGCAATATTAAAATCTTTTTTTTATTAAGGTGTTAGTTATAACACTGGGTCCAGTGAAAAATCTCCCAAATCGCCATCAAAAAGACACTTCTAGTTCTCATCAATTACAACAATGACAGTTGTCATTACAATAGTAATATAAACAACTGGGACAGTACTTACAAAAATATCCTCATCGTGCTAACAGTTTGCACTAACTGGAAATATTACATTTTGATGAAAACACTTCAGAGACTGATTTACTAAATTTTGGGTGGTGAAGAAGCTAAGGACATGGCAGCAGTCAAGACAGCATTACGGAGTGAAGAAGGAGGATCAAGTAGCCAGAACGATTGAACTTTCCTGGGCTAAATAGGTGGCAGAAGCATCAGGCAACTTTCACACAAAGGGAGGGAGAAATTAAATAAAAAGATCAAAACCAACTCACTCTGATTCACTAAGAAACTAGCCCCAAACTGGAGGCAAATTTACACATGAAGTTAATGAGTATGATAGAGCACACAATTCAGCCATTTCTGACACAGATGACAGTTTGCACTTTCATCATTACAAGAATGACTGTGTCATCCCCTGCTTCCCCATTAAATTGTGAGGGATTCAATTTATGACTTCATGGCTTGCTTTATTCACACTGTACGTGAAAATTTAACACAAAGTAGACAACTGAGTTTAAACCATTACAAACTAGTAATGTTTTTGGGGAAGAATACTACTCTGCAGTGACAACATTCACAGAAATCCCAAGGATGGTCTAAGGAATACAGTTTGGGTAATGTCATCAGTAACAGAATTTTAATTCAAGAATCTTTGCCCAGGGGATCTTGGAGTTAGTGTCACTTGACTGCTCTCTCAATCTTGCCCAAGCCTTTCTCTTGCTCTCAAATGTGAAATTACTCCCTGTCCTTCTCACGAATCCACCCACACGATTAAAGACTTCTCTGACTATTTGAAACCAAGGAAACTCTGCATTTACTAACTGTCTAGCCCTTCAGAGAAAACACCCTCATTTTCCAGTTGCATCTTCAGGTGAAGGGCCAAGGCCCAACCATCCCCTCCTGCAGAGACAGAGGAGAACCTGATGGCAAGTTCAGAAGGGGTCACTCAATATCCATCACCTGTTGCCCAAAAGAAAATGTCACATGGTAACAAGAAAACTTACAAAAGGTGACATTTCTCATTAGATGAGATTACTAGTCTCTCCATATTTTACTATCATGGTTATACATAAGTCTCATCCAATTCATGCCCCAGTCACTGAACTTAGTCATATTACATACAAGATGTTACAGAATTAGTAACAGGGTTAATAATACCCTAAAGAGACATAAATCAAGGATTATAAATTGAGTGTCTCATCTAAAGAACACTTTGTAAAGCTCTTAATATACTCTTCGACTCGCATGGCTAACTTACAACATAATAGCTTACACAGTAAGCACTGATTATTATTTCTGTTTCTTCCAACTACTTACAAACACTATGTTAAAAAAAAAAAAGACAAACCACTGCTCCTGTAGACCAGTGCAATTATGCAAAATAAATTAGCCCTAAATCTCACTGTGTATATAATAAAAGCTTCTTAAGTAAGCAGAGGAACAAACATTTGGAAACCAATGGGGAACTACATCCTTCTGTTGGCAACTCATTACCAATAACTAGAGTAGAAACCTCTACTTTGATACCTAGCTTTTACTCTTGTTTGACATCAAGACATAAGGTGCTTCTCTGAGTCACATTAAGGAAAAATAAATCAATCCTTTACTAGAATAAGCATGATGAAGCAAAAATCAATAGCAGTCCTAAGCAAGTGTCTGGACAAACTCTGACCTGCAGAATACCCCTGCCACTTTTATTGAGCACTCATCAAGAGTAAATGTCAAGTTTGCCAGGAGTTTTGACAAAAATGAATATTTCAGAGAAGAATATTACAAGCACTTCACTCATCCATAACTAACTTGGTTTTCCCTCCCGTAAGATTTCCTTTAGACCTGCAGAGCATCCAGCTGCTCTGGGGAAAGCTGGGAAGGTGCCTTCAAAGCAGACCTTACTGCACCAGTGCACTGGGTAAATATCCACTAAATATTAAAGATACAGATAGAGTTTTACTTAGAGATGAGAAAGTACATCAGAAGCCCATCAGTTTAGTAGCCCTGCAACAGTGGGCTATTCAAATAAACATGAACATCAGATGAACACAGACATTTCATTATGTGCACATGCTTAAGCTGTTTGTTGAATAAGAGCAACATTATCAATTTAACTAGAGCCTAACAAGGGCTTAGAAATCCATTCATACAAGACTACCAAGTAAATCAATGCTTCAGAGCACAAACATTAAAAAAAAAGATCTGTTAAGACTGCAGAAGGTCTACTGCAGAACTCAAGTTGAGAAAGCTAAGGAAATGAGAATTTCATTTCTTTTTATTTTGTTTTTGCACATTTGACAGAGTTGGAGGAGTTGCTTCTAAAAATATTAACAACTCTGACTCATACAAATGCATTTAAGGGTTAATACTATACTATGCCAGAGGTGAATTCAAGACATGGTGGTATATTCCATAAGCCTACCCCACCTGCTTTTCCTGTTTATTTTTCCGTTTCCGTTTTAACAGCTCACAATTCACAAATACAAATTTTTAGCAGAACATTTACTGTCTGAAAACAAAGCTTTGTGCGCATAGTTTCCATCCAGAACACTGAGTAACATTATTAGTATGCTGCTATAAATCTCCATAGTAGAATATAATTTGTTGACAGGCAGAAAACAAAAACCTCCTGAAGCAGCATTTGTGTGGTCTTTTCTCTGCACTGCACTCCCAGGATCTTTAACAAACCTCATAATGGCATGTTTGTACATTGTCACTTTCTAAAGCCTCAGAAGAACATCATGCTATGCGAACTCTGTTTTTAAATAACAAAAATGACAAACAAATTCTGGGATTTCCCAAGCTATTATTTTGTACTTAACAGAGTAAACACTAATCATTTCCACATGATGCTTGGAATTTGGAAGTCAATGCAATCAGAGTAAAATTAATTGGAGCTCTGCTGACTTCAGTGGAAACTACAGTTGATTCCTCATACTGTAATAAAAACATTAGAAACATCACTACATAAGGAGTGACAAGACCCTAAGGAGGTGTTTGTTGTGTACCTTTGAGTGTTTTGTTTTGGTTTAGGAGTGGTTGTTTAAGGTTTTTGGTGCTTTTTTTTCTTTTGTTGTTTTCCACAGCAGCACACTATACCACCCATTTTTGCTACACCAACAAATATTAGTGTGTGAGATAATTTAGTATCCAATATAGAATGAAAGTATCAGGTAAATGCCAAGAAAAATAGTCAGTAGGGCTTGCAGAAACTTTGGGTGCAAAAGACTTCAGCCATTGCCTGTATTTATCTTGACAAAATCATAGAACATTAGGAGTTGGAAGGGACCTCCAGGGATCATCTCATCCAACCCCCCCACCAGAGCAGGATCCCCTAGGGCAGCCACACAGGAACGTGTCCAGGCGGGTTTTGAAAGTCTCCAGAGAAGGAGACTCCACAACCTCCCTGGGCAGCCAATTCCAGTGTTTCTTCCATCTTATAAGATAATACACAAAAAAGAATGGGACAATTACTTTAAGATTATCAGCTCCAAGTCTCCCCTTTCCTCTCCTACTATTTTTTTTGTGAGCCTGGAAAGGCTCAAAAAGTCACTGGGACAATAGCAGGAGAAAGAAATGAAGCCTCACTTGCACAGTAACTATATTTACATTTCATTCTAAGCGGAGTGATACGTGGCCTGCGACAAAAGGTCTTGGGAGAAAAACTAAATGGCAGGTAGCATCACAGAGATGGTGACCTCTTGCAGCTGAAGAGAACTACTTACCCCTGGATCTGTGACCTCTGAGGCAGACACTCATTAAGCTTGAAACAGCTGTAAGTTCTTGCCTTCTTGAACGAGATTTTGAGCAACCTGGTCTAGTGGGAGGTGTCCCTGCCCATGGTGGGGAGGGTGGAACTAGATGATCTTTAAGGCCCCTTCCAACTCAAACCATTCTATGATTCTGTGACCTACACTCTATGCACCCCTCTGGCATGGCCCTTTCTCCATCTCAGAAGAGCTAAAGTGATCCTCATAGAACAAGGTACTGCAGTAAGATGTTAAAATAACCCTGACAGTAGTTTACCTATAAGCTAAATCAGCTGCATATACTACTTGTTGTTATATTTATCATCAATCTACAAAGTATTGCTAGCTACAGTAGTTAAAAGATTTTTCCAAGTTAACTCTTTTCCATCATTCTATAAATTATTCTCCAAACACTAAGTCTGTGAAATAATATAAATTACACAATATGCTAACTCACTGTTCAGGAATACAGTGAAGTGCCAGCTCAACCTACTTTACCAATCCAAGGATTTACTTTTTATGAGTTCTGTCATTTCCTTCCTACACATGGATACTGTTAATACTTACATGTAACAATCCTTACACTGTGCTGAAAAAAGTGCTTTCAAGTCAAAATACGAGTCATGCCCTCCTGCCTCCTCACCAGCGTTAAATGAAAAAAATCTTTCAAAGAGGACTTAAGCAAAGCCAGGACTTCACTACGTAGCCTCATCCAAGATAACACTTGCCAGCCCTACTTCATGGAAAATTCTCCACTGTATATCTTAATTGCAACTTAGAAGTTTCACCACATGTTTGGTGAAGTCTTTCATTTCAAACTGTCTAGTAGCTGTACCTGAGGGACCTGGAAGGACATCTGGCAGAAGCAAATTTACAGGGAAATAGGGATAATGAACACAAAGGCAAGACAAACTAATGTTGAACCAAAACTGGTGAAACACAGTGCAAGTATTCAGAGCAACACCTGTTGGGCAGAAGAGTCACTGGAAATGCTTTCCACAATAAATGCACATGTGCAAGTGCTAACCTTGAAACCTTTCTTGAAACCAAGGAATACCACTTCATTTCCAGAACAAATACCCGAAGTTTTGCACCAAACTTGACTATGACAGCAAACTTCAATTTTCAAAAGGAGACATGCAACAAAAAATAAGGACACTCTCCAGTTCCAAAGCAGAGGACTCCAACTGTGAATACCTCCCTCCTTTGCATTTCAAAAGAAATACAAGCATCTCCCAGCCTAGGAACTCTTGAATACTTTAAAATACATGTTGCACTTCAAATTCAACGTGTATGCACGAAACCACTCAGTAAATGATCATAAGAGATGATCAGATCCAGCTGACTACTTTCAATTTACTCTTTTCAGTAAGATCAGAATTTAACAAGCAAAAAATGACAGGCTCATCAACACCTGTTGCTTAGCATTACTGCAAGAACACAGCCTGTGTCACATGCTGATCTGAAGAAATATTAAAGAGCACACACTCCCATGACTGCACACTGATAAGCACTAACTTGATCTTGTAAGTCCCAGTCAACTACTTGACTTCACCACTTGGAAGCAATTCTCTAAAGAAAGACAGATGTATAAAAAAGTGCCCTATACTCCCCATCTAAAACAAATGCAGTATGATTTTGACAAAACTTCAGTCTGAACTAAGACATTTGGTCCCAGATTCTGAGAGGAGTGTGAAAAGGAGTTTAATCTCAGAGCCTGGTTACAGCAGGAGCGTGTATGTACAATAGCTGGGAAATGGTCTATTCTAAGCCACTTCTACAGGCACCACATAGAAAACCTGCAGTTTCAAAATCATTCCCAGCAAAATTCCTCACAAGCCTCAATTCAACTCTGAGTGGTACGAGTGAATAATTTTTCTAAAAGATATTATCACAGTCATCTGCCTTCCCACAAGGCTTTGTAGGAGTTGGTCAAGCAATACCTGCATTGCTCTTAGCAAAGTATTTAATAAGCTCAGATACACATGGACAACCTCATCAATATGTCATCTTTTCATCCAGCCCCATTGATGAGAGTAAGGTCACCATGATGTTCGAAGAGCCACAAAACATAAAATATTAGGCAAATACTGTTACACAACAAATGCAAATATCACTAAAAATGTAAGGCAGAACAACAATCCATTCTTAAAACATGCCAATCAAATGAATACCACTGATTCTACACAGCTATTTAATAGCACCATGATTCTGCTTGATAAATATGATCTCCTACCATGGCAAGAAAAACATCACACAGAGGATCAGAGATATCAGATGGCCTCACTCAGATCATGTTCGTACCTTTGACTCTAATTCCAACCTAAAATTCCTTCACAGTAAGGTAAGTAACCTAAAACATCTACATATAAAGAGACCTTAATCTGCACAGCAAGTCTCAGGTTATCATACATACAGAACAAATTTTGCCTTCAAAAATTAGATAAACAGATTGTATCAATACTTTTATGTCTCTAGTGACAGCTGAAAGTCCAGGTGAATTGGACCATCAAGAACTATAACAAGAGCTGTAGACAATTATTTGAGGTTATTTTCAGTTCTAAAACTAATTATGCAGGAGCCATGGAACATGATCAATAGGGAAGAAAATATGTCCCAAAAGATGCTCTGTCCAGTCAGCAGTACATTTATCTCAAGGTATGTTCTGCATAGCTTAAAAAAAAATTAAATGGATCTTTTACAAGCTTTGTCTGATCATAGAAAAATCATCTCCCATATATCAGTCAGATACAGTATCTCAAATGCCTATCCTGTACGGAGCCTTGCAGGTTGCACCATCTTGAAAGTCTTTTTCAATCCTTTGAGTTCAGAGGGGAAAGCTTGCAGCATAAGAAACAACTGTAGAAACAACTGCAGTCAAAGGGATAATTAATCATCAACTGTTCTTCCAATGCTATGAAAGACAGCATCACATTTGTTCAGTTTGACTCTTTTTTTTAAGTATGTCTAACTTTGGCATGGAATGCATGTGTACCCTGGGAAGATGAGAGATTTCAAATAGTATAGCTAAAATCCCGTTCTCTTCCCACTAAGAAAAAGATTATACTTATTACACGATTTTCATTTACTCCAGAAATGCTCTACACACAGGACAATCTATCGCTTTCAATGCATACTAGATGTTTGACCACAGAACAGTTTATGGTACACATAATACAGTTTATATCTTATACTACAGAAAGGACAAGAAAGAAATGCTTTTTCTGGACACTAACACATCTGTGTAATCATTAAAAGCAATTGTACTCTGCCAAGAGGAAACAGTCTGTTAGTTTTGCTAACAAACTAGAATGTCTCAACGTCTTTGTATTTTGATATTTTTGCTTTATTAAATTCATTGAACAGAATAGGCTTTTTGTTTTATTTCCTTCTACTCTTGTCGAACAAGTCCCAACTGCTTTTACTCTTTCCAGTATAATGTATCTTTCCGGAGTCAGAACAAGCTCCAAGGAAATCATGTTTCTGCTAAGCAAATTCCCAAAGATAAGAGTCAACCTTTCAGCTCAATCGGTGAATTTCCAGATCAAAAAGATAGCACAACCATATTATGCTTTATATCACGAAGCTATAGGATTCTGTGTAACAGTGTCTTAACCACATGCTTCTGTGTTTTAAGTTGTTAGTATGCTCAGATGCCCACAAATCGCTACCGAGAAATCAGCCAAGAAAATGACACTGGTGTGTGGACATAAAAGTCGGTCTATAATATGTTCTCAGAAAAAGAAAAATGGTATTTTGTCATTATACACATGTAGGGTGCTTTAAAGACCCAAGTCTCAGCTAAAGATCCAGGCTTCTTCATACGTGTGTATATATATATA
>NW_009708373.1:0-298 GCF_000703405.1 Apaloderma vittatum | reverse complement strand
CCCCCTCCCGGCCAGAGCAGGATCACCTACAGTAAATCGCACAGGAATGCATCCAGGTGGGTTTTGAATGTCTGAATCCCCCAGCACAGTGTTTTTCCAGAGATGTGAAGCACAAGCACCATGTGGACTGCTATGAAGAAAATTCCCTCCACCCCAGGCAGCGCCAGCACAGCCTGCTTCCCCCATTCCCTCTCCTGTTGTCCTCTGATTCCACTTTCTGCTCGAGCTTTGAGGTCAGCCAGGGCAAGAGTCACGCTCGCTCTTTTCTCCCATCTTCTTACTCTCCTTTTCTCTCTTA
>NW_009708372.1:0-4041 GCF_000703405.1 Apaloderma vittatum | reverse complement strand
AACCTGAATTGTTCTAGGATTCTATGATTCCCCTCCTGCTTCCTCTTTTCAGTTTCTAACTAAATCCCCACATATTTCCCTTGTGCTCAGCGACATATCTGAAGCGCTGAGAAGTTGTCAAGGTGTAGCCTGCTGCAACAGAGAGACCAAATAACCTCAAGTTCATATATTGCCTGCTTCTTTAAATCAGCACAGAAAAGTACCAGTTGTTGGGAGAACATCTGACATAGCTATCATTCAAAAACATAACTTGAAAGAAGTGAAAAGATATTCTTTCTGTCTTATTTATTTAATTATTTTGAGGCTGTTCATACAACACAGCCCTTTGGATGTTTTTTGTTCTCTCTTACAACAAAATTGCCTATTATTGTTTCTCTGTATTTCCCCCCAGAATGATAAAAAACCAACTATGGACACAGGAGGGTTAGGCTTTGTTTACTGCTTTCTTCATCTTATCGGTAGAACGGGCACTTAACTAACCATGCTGGCACATTGCTGACCAGGTGTGAGCAATGAAAAGGCAATGTATTCACAGCCACAACACCCCCTAGATGGTCCCTATACTTTAAATTGATCTTAAACAAAAAAAACAGTGAATTTTTTCTGACTTCGACCACATATGATGAGCTTATGTGTTGCACTGTTCACAGAGGTAAGGTAGTTGTATTTTGGAGCCATGCACAGGACTGAAGACAGAAGTGAAAATGATTTGTCTACCAAAATGAAAATACAGATGGATTTGACACTGTTATTTCTCAACCCATAGTGCAAATAATTATTTTTTTTAATTTATATGTGTGAAATAAAGGAAGTAAAAACTGGCCGAAAAAACCCCCGGCCAACAAAAAATGGGTAGACATTAGAAACTTCCTCCAAAGTTAAACTTCCTCTTAAGAAAGATAGTTCTGCTGCCTGTCATGTATTTTTGTGAATTTACTCTTATATAGCTGTTTTCCTTCTCACTGACAGCAACAGAGTATGAACTTTGAACTGTGACCATGAATTGCTCTGAATGTTCTCCAGTTTCTGTCATTATTTCAGTTCCTTAAAATGTATTAACAACAGCCTTTAAAGGAACACCTTGCAATTTCAGCCGTCCAAGTTCAATATTTGAACAAAAGCAACAGCAGCCCTCGGGGTCCCCAATCTAGAGATTTTTCTGATTGGTTGTCTCAGGACTAGCAGGAACAAAGGGTACAAGGCCTAGGGGCTGGAGGAATTTCCTCCAAACAGAGAACTGAGCTACTTTGCCTGGAAATAACATCACTGCCTACAATGGAATGATATATTTTAGGTGCCCTGTATGATATATTTTAGGTCCCCCTGCCTCCTCAAAGATAGATAAACCTTCTAGGGTGAATCATGTTTCATGTAACATAATGAGTTATCGAAGACAAGAAGCTACAAATAAATGTTTTTCTTGCATTGAGTTCATATGCATTTAGTTGGAAGACTTAAGAAAAAGGAGTATTTGATAATTGAATTACTGTGCTTCCTCACTGAAGTCACTTCCTGATAAGCAGCCAAACTAATTTTCTGAAATAAATAAGTGAAAGAGCTTGAATAACACAGTCGTCTTGGCTGGTCACAGTTGGTGCACTATTATTCTGGCCAAGACAACTTATGTTATTACTTTGCTCCTAAACGGTATATACAAGGCAACATCATGAATTTATTGTAGCAGTCAGATTTCTACATTCATAGAGGTAAAACCATTTACAGCAAATCAACGTCAAAGATATTAACTCTACCTTCAACCTTAACCTTTGGTTTTATTTTCCTCCTCAGAGTGAGGTCCTGTTCGGATTTGGCGGGTAATAATTTGTATTTTCATGAAATACGTTTAAAATACATGTATATATAAGAAATCACAACTTCCATTTGAAACTCATGATGAAATAAGCTTAAGATTATTACCCCAGAATTTAAAAGCTAGAGGTCTTTGGTCACCAAATCCCTCAGCTGATTATGACTCGAGCAAATGGTAAAAGAAAAGTGTTTATGAAATTATTCCCTAGTAGACAAGCGTTTCCCCAAATTAATAAAGTGACGATGTGAATGAGTGGGTTCACTAGCATCAAAAATTTTAGTCAGAAAACTATTTTTAATATTCATGCTATTTGGTATAGTGGGCTGGCTGTCAAACTGTGCATGGAAACGCACAGAGACACTGAGTTGGGTACTGGAAACTGAACAACGAAAGAGGTGGCAATAGCCAGAGTTAAATTTGTTAAGCTTTATCTGAAAATAGCCCTTGCTTTCTGAGGATTACTTTAAACTGGCAAAAGGCTGTGTGTTTCCAGCGTCATTGTGAGCTGTATACTGAACCCAACAAGTTCAGGAGACGTTGGTTATAGAAGCATCTTCACCACTGGCACTAATTCCAGGATGTTTCCAGCTGACTTGTCATGGATGTGTCTCGGTGGCTGGAGGAAGAGTGTCAGTGGTGTTTGAGAGAGATCATGAGCATGCTATGATGCTGCAAAATAATAAAGCATAGTCCAGAAAGCACAAGGGAATGAACCAAACCACTGATAGGTTTCATGTACAAATGTCTAAAGAAGTTTTCCTACCTAACCAGGTTTGAAAGTGGTAACAATGCCGCTGTGTGTGGAAGAGCATGGCGTTGCCAGCTATGGAACAGGATGTAAGAAAACTAAAAATCTAAACCAACAAGCTAAAAAACTAAGACTCTAGAAAAATCTTTTAAAAAATCTAAAAAATCTAAACCAACAATCTAAAAAAACAACAATCTAAACCAACAGTCTGTATTAATGGCATCCAAGAAGTACGGAAAAATCTAGAAGATCAAAAATGAGCACACTCTGCAACTAAGTTCAGTCTTTAAAGTAGAGAAGCACTTAACATTACCACATAGTGCTCATTCTTAAATACATTACCTTCTCACATAAATTTTAGACCACATCAAGACACTTTCGCAAACCCTATGAATTTAATTGATTTAGACCTCAAAGAAGAAGATATAAAGAGCAAAAAAGTGAGGACTCTTTATGTCAACTTTTAAATGATTTTTTCACTTCAGTTGAAAGTACAGAGCGTAAATTTCTGTTTATAGAGCGTAATTTAATCTATGATATCATTAATAGTCTAGCACACCACTCTGTCACTCTGTTTACTGTGGCTAAGAAAAAGGATCCAACCCAACAACGACACAAACATCCGATGCCAATTTTTGAAACACCTGCCTGCCGTGTCGGAATTACTCTGAGACTGTTTCTAGAGATTTACTACGCACATGTGCCTGAATGAAACATGAATTGTGAGGTAATACTGTGCGAGAAGTAACGATTACTGAGCATTGCTTCTATTTTCTCCTCCCTCCTTTCCTTTTCCCTCTTGCTTCCTAGGGCAAAAGTTCATGAACACAGGACTGTCCCATCTGTTTGCAAGATGACTGTTAGCACTTCTGCTCTCAGCAACTTCAGTTTGTAAATATTTGGCTGCAGTAAGAGATGATGTGCTTTCCATTGCTAGGGGTTTTTTTTTCACTCCAAATGAACTCTCACACAAAACTGTTATTAATTCCACCTTAATAGGGATAGTGCTTAAATTAGTAGATCATAATTTATTATTACCCTTTATTTATATTCTGCAATATTCAAAACTCCACAAAGTATAAGGACTACATGCAGGAGGGACGCTGCTTTTGCACAGTTTTTGTACAACTTTTGTACAGTTTTATCAGAAAAACAAACAAATGAACAACACTCCCTTTTAAAACACACACACTCCCCTGCAACAACCACACTGAAAAAAAAAATAATTGGGGAAAATTCTAACCAAAAATAATGTAATCCATTTTGCTTCTGTGTTTCAGTTAATAGTAATCACTTGATAACTTGTCTTAGGGGTCTTTGGTGACCTCGTGACGTTCAATAAGTTCAATAAGGACAAGTATAGAGTCCTCTGGGGAGGAATCACATCAGGCACCAGGACAGATTAGCGGGTGTTCTGCTGGAAAGTAGCCCCATGGAGAAGGACCTTGGAGCTGAGTCCCAGTGGGCAGTGAGTGTCCCTGGG
>NW_009708371.1:36418-36708 GCF_000703405.1 Apaloderma vittatum | reverse complement strand
TACCCCTGGCGTGAGGTGTGTGCGGCCTTTGGTGCTGTGTGGAGAGGGCTTGCTGCCCTTTTTATGCAGGCCCCAGATGGAGCGTTTGGAGGAGTTTCTGTGGGGCAGATGTGGGTGTCTCTGAGCACGCCCTGCTGGGTTACGAGGGCTGCGTCGCCCCTCGCCAGCACACCTGGCTGACAAACGGACGTTCACCCCCTCGCTGCCATCTCTGGTCTTTGTTCGGTTGCCTTGTCCCCCAGCTGCTGGCAGACGAGGGTGGCTGGCACAGCCCGGCCTGGGTGGGGGGG
>NW_009708371.1:27271-36365 GCF_000703405.1 Apaloderma vittatum | reverse complement strand
GTGGAAGTCTCCTGGCTCGCTGTCGCTCCCAGACCATTGTGCTGCTCCCACCTGAATGGAATGTCTCCTTTCTTGAGGGCCCAAAGCAGGATGACAGCCTGTAACCTCTTCCCTGATGTCCCTTGGTGTTCTTTCATGATTAGAGCTGTGAGAGGGGACAGTGGCACAGTAGCATAATATCATTGCAGCCACCAACAGCTAGCAGAGGCAAGGAGTTTCTCCTGTTCTTCTCGTCAACCAGCCTGAGCTCCAGCTCTCCTTACTTTTGCTTCGTATCAGCACATATTCACAATACCTTTGTCATATGAAATAGAAAGCAGCAAGGAAAAAAACAGTTTAAAGGAGTAATGAGAAACAGGGAACTGGGGACAGCCTGTGTAAAATAGGCTGTGGGTCTGTTCTGAGAAATGTCCCTTCAAAAAGAGTTTCTGAAATATGGGGTGAGAAGAGGTAGCACGCACAGGGCTGCGTGCGATGCCTGTGGCCTACAAAAGCAATGTTGTGTGCAATTCCAAGCTCAGGCGTTGTGGTGTTCTCATCCATATAGATGGCCAGGCTTGCTCTGCTTTTTAACGCAGCTGAACTCCACGTCTCCCAAGTCATCTCTCATTAAGTTTCTGTGTGGTACAGGGGCAAACGCAACCTTGGCCTGACTGTGCTCCGGGAGTGCTAACTGTAACCCGAATGCTATTCAGACGCGGTTTTGCGTAACAAAGACTCCCCGCTAAGTAAAGTACCCTCCAGTCCTTGCTTGCCCTTAACCCAAGGACATGGATACAGCACTTCCTAGGCCGTCTGCCGTGGCTCGTCTTAGGCAGCTGAGGACACACGAAGTTCCCTGTGTTCCCGTCCACACATGCCATCTCCCTCCCACCTCCTCCTCCTTGTTCACAGCACAGTGGAGCTTCTCTCCCTTTTCCGTTGCTGGTGGTGCTGCCCACACAGTAACCCTTCCTACGTGCCGTGCAGAGCACCAAACAGAACCGGTCCTGCAAGGCTTGGCTCTTCCCACTCCATTCTGCTGTCACTCACAAAGTTTTATTTTAAAAAAACCTCAGCAAACCAACGCCCAAATATCTTCTGTTGACATGATTTGCCGCAAAGGCCCACGTGGAACTTGAAGAACCCACGACATTGTCTAATGGAGTTCATACGAGGCTACGTGGTGAAGCAAGCAGACCTACAAGCGCAGATAGAAGGAGTCACCTGGGAAACCAGTGTAGGTTGCTTTCTATGTTCTGCTATCATTGTTCATTTTGTCTCTTTTTTAAGGGAAGTCCTGGGATTTTGTACTTTGGAAGTAAGTCTTCAAAACACCACTAGTGAGAATTTCTGGAGTGAGAGCTGCCTGAGTTCACAGAGGGCCTGGGCAATTTGTCTCTGCAATAGGATGCTAGCATGGAGACTGCTGTTGATCCTCCTAGTGTTAACATTGGCTCACCTCCCATCAAAGCACAGATTTGTCTTACAGAACATCTACTGGGTCTGCAAAGAGCACCCACTTTGAGAGCACGCAGTGCCTCACTGGTGTCTAAAAGGGAGCTTTGATTACAAAAGTCTGCATAAACTACCTCACTAAAACAAACCTTGGCTTAGATTTTGCTCCCTTTGCCAGTTTAGTGATGCATTTATTTATGTGTAGAATGATAAAAAACACCTTTCCAGAGCTCTACTATCTCTATGATTAATATAAACCATTCACATTCTTACGTTCTTGTATTCTGACTTCATTTTGACACCTTGATTCTGTAATCAATTTTAGCAACCTCAAGGGACTATTTGCAGAGGATGCTTCTCGGTGATTGAGAGTATAAACACCTAACTTGTTTATGCAGCATAGGTGGAGGAAAAGGAAATATTACTTGGGAGAGGGCAGAGCTATTTGGGAAAGGTTGTGGCTGATGCTAACCCTCTTAAACTTAGATAAGCGTTTTCACTTTGGGGTAGCTATCTTAATTCTGAATGTGTCACCTCGTTTGTCACAGGTGTGTATTTGTTATTGTGTGTTTACTGGATATTGAGAATGCATGTCCTAGGTTACTTCAGTGTGCTGAAATACCTCTTCAGGATGTGGTGTGCCCAGCCAGCAGGTCCCTGCTGTTTTCCTTCCACCTTCACATGGTCAGAAATAGACTTCTCTGAAGGGGCTATCTGAACTCCCTTCAGCTGCTTGGCCTCCTCTCTTTTTTGCAGACTGTATGACCAATCTGTGCTTCAGTTAACGCCTTGCAGAGAGATTACCATCCCATATACGTACCTCTAATGTGCATAATGCCCTCGGCATTTTTGCCTTCTCCGTCAGATGGACACGGTGACCTCGTCCCAAATCCAGTCAGCGCTCGTGACGCCCTTCGTGCAACCCACAGACCTAGGATCTGTCCCAGCAGAGCATTAACTGTGATTTCCAGAGGGCTGAGCCCGGCCTTCAGCAGATTGCTGTAATCCACCGTGGTTCTTATCGTACTGAGAAATTACGCACAAACAGTACTTGAATGTGTGTGGGTCAGGTCTTTTCTTTCATTTCACTCTGGATTCCAGCCACCACGAAGATACTTAACATCTATAGCATCAGTGCCTTGATTGCAAATCCTCTGCAAATTGTAATACTGCTGTGAGATCGGCACAGGACTCATCGTTAGTATGATTATTGGTAACATACAGGCTTAGAGTTGCAAGATATAGAGTTACATATATAGATTATTGGAATATATAGACTTTAGAATCACGTTTTTCTAGGAAACCTTTTGTTTGTGTTTGAGTCTGACATTTGGTCAATGCAGATTAAGCTTGTGGATTAAGCTGAGACCATCTAAACTGGATTTTGTTTTATACACAACGGAGAGAACACAGGAAAGAGGGATAGAGGCTTCCTCGTGGTGGCTTCCTCATTATTCAAAATGAGCCCATCGAGATCAGGAGGTTCTCCAAGCGAGATCGACCGCAAGTGTGCTGGAACCACGCTGTATTTTGATACCTGTTTTGTGCAGGGTTAGAGCCATCGATCCTAATGATCCCTTTTTA
This sequence comes from Apaloderma vittatum, assembly GCF_000703405.1. NCBI lineage: Eukaryota > Metazoa > Chordata > Aves > Trogoniformes > Trogonidae > Apaloderma > Apaloderma vittatum. The sequence goes on along the minus strand of NW_009708371.1, from coordinate 33,344 downwards.
TCTTCATTATCTAGACAAACAGAGAACTGCAATTTGGTTTCCAGCACACTTCAAAACCCCACAGCTGACTTTGTTGCGGTGAGCTGCTGTTTCACACTACCACAGGTGGCGAGAACTAATTCCATTTTCAGGTGGTTGCTCTTTGCTTTGACATCCAAGTCATGACAATCGTGAGGATATTCACCCTCTTCTGAACATGGAAAACAATTATTTTTTCCTGCCTCATTGTTCTCAAGGCACTGTCGGCTCTATATTGATTGCCAGGTGTGTTATTCTGTAGCAGAAATGCCAACAGGTGCTAATACGTTATGGTGAGATTAATACCTCCAGGGGACAAGAAGTGGATGTCTGGGATTAATTTTCCAGGCTGGTAGACAAAGTTAGTACAGATAATTTACTTCTTTTGTTCCAAATTTTTGTAGGCAGGCTAGCTCTTATGTGTTTCCAGAAGATGAAATTTGTGCCAACCAACTTTTTCAAATCTCTATCCCATTTTAGTCATTGCTTTCTTCTAGAAAACTATCAGCTGTGGAAATTTCTATCAAAAAAATATTAAAAGTATCCAAAAAATGCTCAACAACTTTGAAAATACTTTAAAAATGTCACTTAAAAAAAAAAAGAAGGCAAATTTGTTCCATTTTAAATCTGGAAAGTGAGAGCCACTATGATAATTGCACTTTTTAACCCAGATTGTAAAGTCATTCACTCAGCTAATGGATGCTGTGACTCGAAAAAATGCCAAAGTCTGTAAAATTATAATTAATCTGTAGATTAGGAATAATACCAACCCTCAATATAATGCATTTCAAACCCCACTTCTTCCAAAAAAAGCAAAACGCTGGTTTTGAGTTATAAAATCGGTAGCCTAACAGCATTATGACACAGTGACATCAGGAAATGTAAATGCTTGTTTCCCAGCAATATGAACGAAGCGTGTTCTAAAATAAGCATGAAGTACCCTGGAGCACGCGGAGAACAGGCACCCTCGTCTGCCTCTCGTGTCGTCAGCCTTCTGCGCTGACATAACCCTGCGCCAGGCTGCGCATTAAGCAGAGCAGTTCATTCTCTTCTGGTATTCAGAAGGGCCTCTTGCATGACTGCGTTTTTAATGTCAAGAGGCCGGGGAAAGTTCCGCATTATTGTGCAAAGAAAGTATTAAATCTAAGAGCTATGATTTATATTATTAAGTCAGAGGATTCAAAATTACATCCCATGATGGTCTGCTCAGTGGTTCCTGGTAGCTGGTGCAGAGCGGATAGTTGTGTAGTAATAACTCATATTTCTTATTTTTAGTTATTAAATCCCATTGCTTCCGCAACATTAATTTTCCATGTAAGCAATAGCTATAGTTGCCAGAGGGATTTTTTATAATTGCAGATGGTAGGAGACGTAGTTGGTAATTGCAGAAATGCAGAGGGAGATGTCCAGGAGATGATGGTCTATTAAGATGTGGCCGTTGCTATGGAATACTTTACTAACTGCTGTTCTGCATGAGAGCGCTATGATGCATCATTTCAAATACGAGGTTATTTTTAAAGCAGACCCATTTCTTTGCCTGCGAAAGCAAAATCAGATCACCTCTCTGAGGAATATTAATTAAAAAAACTCCTGTGCTGGACAACAGACATTATATAGAATATAGTTCATGAAGGAGTCAAGAGAATTAGACCCCACCATCATACCAGGCAGCAATGAAACTGAGGGCTTTCACATCCATCTCATGGGACAAACTCTGCGCTTTAAATTAAACAAAACTTATCTTGCAGATATGAAGATCTCCAACTGTCACAGCAAACAGAAGCTTACTAGACGTCTGTGTCCTCAGTCTAAACTGAAGTTCATAAATTCTTTCATATCAGAAAGACCATTATTTCTTCTGTTTATTTTGAAGTGTGTTCTCTGTGCGGAGAGAATGACGCAATGATGGTGCTGGATGTTTGTTTGTGATGGACACAGAAGTACCAATTGCTCCTGCGTGTTTGTGTCAGAAGTCATGCGAGGTGCCGTTGGCACCCTGGGCTTGGCTGAAGGACCCGCAGAGCTCTGGGAATGCAGTAGCTGCCCCAGTGCTTGGTAGGAACAGTTTCCGCCTCTGTCCCTCTTTGGGAAGTGTTACAAGGGTAGGTTAGGGAAACAGTCATGAATTGTAAATGTAGTAATGCCGGCTCAACAGCTGCCAAGTCACTCTGTAACAGCCTCTTTAGCTCGTCGTGGAGAAGTTGAAGAAGCGCTGTGTGTCAGGGCAGTGGAAAAAAATTAATTCAGTAGTAGACATGAATGACAAGTTCTAGGGCATGCTTTGCTCATCTTCAAAATCTACACGTTGGGGAGTGTCTGTGCGAAAACCGGAGCTCAGGAAGTTTTTCTCATGGCGCAAACAGATAAAAACCTTAAAATAAGGAAGAAACAAAGCAACATCTCCCTCTGCGGGAGTCATCTGTATTGCACCTCAGGGCTCTGGGCAGCCAAAGTCTGTATCTAAAGTTTTGGTTTCTTGACAACTTGTGCTTTTAAAGGGTTTACACGTGCTAGTGGGCAATCCAATGATGATTTGGGTTTTTTGGTTTTGTTTTTTTTTCCTGAACTGACTTTGCAATGTGGTTGTGCTCACATGTACTGCTTTTGCTGGGGTAACCAGCATACAATTAACTGTGTGTCACCAGGCAATCAGGTCCAGCCTTCTGTGGTTTGACAGTCCAACTCCTCTGCATAGTCCCTGGAAGAAGTTTTACCCATTATAGAGGGAGAAAAATGTCACTATGTGGAATCCAAGCAAAAGTCTAGAGATGGGAGACAGTCTTTTTTTTCTGTTATCTTGAGATTACGTCACTAGGCTCAACAAGAACAAGCAGGTGCCTACAACATATATATACTTTTTCACTTTTTCTGGTGGACAACTATTCCTTGTCGCTATATTTACACAAAGCTCTACAATTCGCTTTGGGCTATGTTATTCCCTTCTACTTGCTTCTTGCTAATTCATCTGATGACATTTTTGTCCATAAAAAATAGCTTATGGAAAGCACCAGGGTGAATATCCGTGAGAAATATGCCAAGTTATTTGGCTGAAAGTACTGAGAGGGTCATTGCGGAGCTTGTAGATCAAGCAGGCGAGCAGAATTAGTCTCAAGTGTCAGTTGACCTGTCCCACAAATTGAACTGTGGAAGGTAAAGTATTCCCTGGGTAGTAGTTGTGGTGAATGCTTTCCAAACAATTCATGCAATAGAAATATGGTCACATAAACTGTTTATTGGATAATAAATGAACACTAAATATGAATATGAACCAAAATTAAAATCTAAATCTTTCTATGTACTATTTTGAGAAGAAAATAGTGAAGTATTTTGTGACTTCCTGAGTGTACTGATTATTCTGAATAACTCCCATAGCTTGGGAATATGCCTCTTAAATTAATTTTTGATTTCCCTGTATGCTGTGCACTGAATTCTCAGAGGTTTCTATCTCATTAATATTATAACATTTTTCTAGGGTCTGGCCAGCTTTGGGAAAATAAGAGATGTGCAGTTTTATGCTAAATTACTCTTATCACACATGGAAGCATTTAGTAGTGCACAACATTTCTGAATGCACCTCATATTCTTAAACTGCTCCGTGGATTGTTTCTTCACTGAAGTTGCTTTTTATGTACTAAAATGGAGAAAACAAAATCCTAATTTTCTTCCAATGTATGGTTTTGTCAAAACATAGGCGTGCAGGAATCCAAATAGAAATAAAAGTCAATTTTCTGCACCAGTCCCATTGCCCTCGTTATCAGGCATGCGCATCATGTTTTGCGTGTGTATGTATAATTAGTGAAGTCCAGTTATACAATTACTTGAAATGTATCTCTGGAAACTGGATTTGAAAAACAAAGCAACATCTGCCACTATTTCGAAAGATTTTTTCATGAAATATATTCCTCTTTTTTTTTTTTTCGACGAGGAGCATATTTGGTGCTTCTCCTCAGACCTATTTGTATTTCAGAATATTTCTGGGCTGCTGTGGCCAACGTTTTTAAATGTTACCAGTGATCTTGCAAATCAGATTTTTTTAGGCATGTTTCTGTTAAACAGAGCTATAGACATTGTTAGTCGCTTTAGAACATCTTGCATAGAATTTTCTTAATGGGATGTATCATGAGATCTTTCTTAAGCCCCTTACCACTGAAAGAGAAGCACCTTTACCATCTGTGTGTGAAGACATGATGCCATTAAGGAGCTCAGCCAGCAGGTGGAGTTTAAATTGCATTTAAACAGCAGAGCTTTAGACTGGTTAAGGTTTAGCTGGAACTGTGCTGCTGGAAATGCCTCTTCCTGACAGTTCTGGAAGAGCCTTGAATCGTTAAAGCTTCCATCGGCTGTCAGACCATTTATCTGTAGGCCACGCTGCTAGTGTGAAGACAGCACGTATAGTTTATTAACTTGCTCACGTTGACTTTGAAGTAATAAGGAGCAGTGCTAAATAACTGTCATTATTGTGTAAATTAATTAAAAAAGGAAGTCAGCTGTCAATTTTGTATATACCTGAACAGACATGAAGGGAGAAGTAGCACTCATATGAACTGAATCCCCCATTTAACCTTTTTTGTTTATTTTGCCTTGATGGCAAAAAATAGGATTAGGTTCAGATTTGGTAGCAGTGCTTCACTAGAAGCTCCATTAAGCGCTGAAAGAGAAGAGAGGATCAAGAAATATCTGATAGAAATCATACTGCTGCATTGGTAGCAATGGGAGGTAGATGAGAGAAGGGTTTATTGCATCTGTCACTAAGCTTTATTATGAATCTAGCGCTGAACACCAGCCAAAGCAGGAGAAACTAGAGGTGGCCAACCCTTCTGGGCAGGGTATGGCTGTGGCTGGCATCTGCCCAGGAATGAAGCCAGACTCCAGGGCTTATACCTCCTTCTCAGAGCTGAACTGAGTGGTCTCACACCGCTTTATCGTACACTGTGAGTTCTGGCTTAAGACTAAAGAAAAAAACTTATAAATGCTGCTATGATAAGCTATTCTGCTCTGGAGGCAGTTTCTGGTTTTTTTTCTAGAAATCAGTGTTAAGAACTAAGACCACAAAGAAAACCAATGATGGGTTTTGTTTTGGCTAATAGAGATGTAAGCAGTGCTGGCATCCAGGAAAAGTCCTTAAGTCACAGTTTTCAGGGAGAAAAAAAAAGAAAAAGAAAACTTTACACTATTGTGGTGATTTGAGGGATGAAATTTTGCACCTTCCTAACAGGAATGGCTTGCAGAACCTCACAGAGATGTGGTCTATAAAATCTGAAGTCATACTGGACACAAAAACAGGCAGGAGCATGCAAAGGAGAAAGGGAAAGCCAACCCAACAGGCAGATCAGGGCCTGCCAGGTTACCCTGACTTCCTCCGAGCTATGCAGGAGAAGAAAGGGAGTTGGCAGCCACTCAAAGCACATGGTGACACAACCTGATTGCTGCAGAGACAAAGGGAATTACAGGCAGCGTGCCGGGGAAAAATATACAGGCTGAAATTTCAGTTGTGGAAGCCATTGAAAAACTACTGCTCTAAAGCAGGTCTGGTCCTGAATTAGTGATACTAAATGTGTGACAAAGGACTCGAAGGAGAGATGCGAAGAGCAGCGAAAAGGATGTTCGAAGCAAATGACATGGGCTGCAGAAAACCTGCTGGAAAATGCCCAGGCGTTTGCAGGCATTGAAATGTCTTTCAAGTCCTTGCATCTGAAAACACACCCGTACACTCAAATCAGTCTGGCACCTGCTCAGCAGAACGCCTTGGAAGGCAGAAGGAAATTATGGGAGCTATGAAACGAGAATCTCGGCACCCATAAGGAATGCAGCGGCTACAGACCAAATGGACAAACTGCTCTAGACTCAAATAACATTAAACAGAGCCCTAGCAAGAATTTATTACCAAATATCCTCAGTTCGGTGAATATATTTCACCTGGCAAAAAAAAGCGAAATTTTATCCATACTGAGTGCCAAAAAAAGGAAAGTTGGCAAGTGGTGCTGGAGAAGGAGAGCTGCCGTGGCTGTGGAGGCTGTCATAAATAACGCCAGGAAGCATTTCAGGAAGGAGACCG
>NW_009708371.1:0-27239 GCF_000703405.1 Apaloderma vittatum | reverse complement strand
TTCCTGCTGTCTCGCTGACTGCAAAAATTGACAATATTTTCCTTGCCACCTTAGAAAACCTCAGTAATCTAAAGGCCTGGATGCTGTGCTTTCTGCCATAGCAGAAGATTGGCTTTGCTGATGTGAGGATCTGTTCGATGTCCCAGGTCTAGTGTTTCGGTTTCACATCATCGCTCCCTCACAGGTTGCCAGGAGGCAATGCTGACTCAGCAGCTCCACCCCATGAAGACTTCTTAAAGAAAGCTACAAAAAGCAAAGAAAATATATGGCGTTTCACTCCTGGAACGATACGCTATAAAAAGCCTCTCCAGCCTCCTGCTGCAATGCTTCATGCCTGATGTCAGCAGACTTGGGTACTTCAGTGCTTACAGTCCCGACATTATTAGACCTGCCAGTATGGAAAGAAGTTGCAGACATAAAGGAAGAAAAATGTGCAAAGGATGAAGGCTGCAACTGCTAGCAAGCTATAAACCTCCCTAAACTCTAGGTGGGAGATTCTGCCAAGATCAGGTTATTTCTTTTTTTTTTTAATTATATAAACTTTAGCGTGCTCTTTTCTTCAGGTTCTAAATAAAATCTAGTTGCCAGTGTATGGGGTATGAGGTCAATGGGCTGCACCCCAAATCAGATGGAATCCCACATATTAACTGCAGTATTTCCAGCGCGCTGCTTTTTATTTGAGACATCAAAAGAAATGCACAGGCATTAAAAAGAAAGAGAAGAGGGAAGGAATTCAAAGTCAAAGATAGTGATTTGCTGTATAAGATGAAAGAAGAGATGGTGAGGTAGCACATGATTTTACTTTTTGAGTTGCATTTGAACTTCCATCAGTCAGTCTGCCATGAATTCCAGTTTTACTCGGATTTGCTGTATATTCTGTGTGATCTTGTCCTTTACTGCCAGCATGCCAGCTGCTGGGAGAGAATTTATTATCAGAGTGCTGCAAAACTGGCTCTGTTAAAATGTTTTTCAGTGAGGGTCAAACTAAGTTTGGGGATTTTACAATAGCCGGGGGTGAGGACTATTTGGCCAGTCACCTCATAGGGCTGAAACCCCACAACCTGTCTGTGTGCTCCTGCACCCAGAGACTTCTAGAGGAGGCCAGTGACATTTTGTATATATGCACAAAAACATCACCTCAATCCAAAGACAAAAATTCACCTCAATCCAAAGACAAAGCAGACAGTTGGTGTTTGATTATCACATCTTTGGTGACTTCTACTAGTCAGAGAGAATGAGTAGGGAGGAATGTAAGAAGGAAAACGGACCATGAGAGAGGATTGTAGAAGATCATCACCTTTGATTTCTAGGAAACTTGTGGGGTTTTTTGTTAAAGGATCCTTGTTTCTGTGCAGGAGCTCCTGCCCTTGCGTTATGTAGCTTCAAGTGTGCAGGAGACCTACTGTAGCTTGTCACCGAAGGCAATGGCTTTTTTCAGGTTATTCTCCTCAACGTGTGGTTGTGAAGTGTTCACGTCCTGCTGCAAGGAGCGGTGTTTGTTCTGGTCTCTGGGGCGTGCATGTGTGCCGTTCCTTTGCGGATGGCTGGGCTGGAGTTGCTGCGATGCGAACGCAGCTCTGCTTTGCAACACTTCGGTCTTGGAGTCCCGCAAGTAGCTCAGTGGCCAAGAAAAATGGTTGTTCAAAGGCAAAAGGAACACCCCAAGTTTTGCTGTTTGATTGGGTTAACTACTGAAGTTAAAATAAGGAGGTTGTTACAGGTTTGCCATGTGTGAGAATTGCTGTTGACTGTTTAGAAGCGGGGATTACAGCATGAGAAGGAAACAAATGTAAGATTGCAGCTGGAATGAGCAGGTTTACTCTATTGAGGCTGCAAGAGGACTCATCTGAAGACAGTTTGGTGATTTTATTAAGTAAAGACCTCTGTCAGATACACATCCTGAAGATGTGTATTTTCTCATTAGGCAGTACTTGCAGTGTATTACATGAGGTATTTATTTATTTTGTAAAACATGCTGGAGTACCACTTTCTTCCTGGCTCCTGGACTCCCATAATCCAGCCCAGCTATAGCTGTTCCTCCAGAAGGCATAAAAGAGACATGGTACTGTATTAAAACACTTAAATCTACAACCCCAGGGACTGTATTTTGGTTGTCAGACAAGCTAGCAGCTATAAAAGCAGAGATAATGTAATTAAACAAAAATTCTGTGTTAAAATAATACATAAACTTGCACAGAATCTAGTGGAATGTGAAGACAACCTCTGTGCCGGGAGGTGATGTAGTGTGATTGTGTCTAGGGCTTAGTCTGTACTTTCAAGAAGAAATAAATCCTGAACGTAACTGCAGACCTGCCAGGGAAAGGGGAATGAAGGGATTCTGGAACGGTTTCTGCAGGGTCTGGCAATAAATAGTAAGAAGGTTAGAGAAATTATGAGTAAGTCCAATATTTTACTGTAAGTTTAAGAGTGTAGGACAGGGAGAGTGGCAGTACAGAAGGTCATGTCCCATGAACAGCCATCATGACAGGAGTTCCCTGGTTTGCTCAAGAGCTTAAAACAGTGGAGTCCTGCTCAGCTCCTCCTCTTTTTCTGAATGAGCACCAGATCCAGAGAGGTCTCACTCTGGGAGGTTTCTAGTTTCATCCATTTCACAGTCTAGTTGATGCCCATATATAAAAAGTATTTGGAATCTGAGCTGTCCACATCCAGCTGGTCAGTAACAGAAGAAAGGATTTTTATTTCTGTGAAGTATCAGCCTTTCCTCACGACATCATTCCAACCCGTGCATCTGATATTTTTGTCCAAGAGTTTCAGATGCAAGGTGGAGCTTGTGCCTTTGGCATCTCAGGGACACTCGTTACAGTGTTGGGCAGCTGGTTGCTGGATAACGCACGTGCAGCAAAGATTTTCATATGGCTGTCAGGAAAATACAGGGACAAACTGTTTCATTGTAGAAACAGATCTAATCCAAATCTTCTCTTCGTAAATCTCTCAGCAGCACTGTCCTGCAGAACGATAGGCTAAAGCGAGTCTTTCTCTGATGCCAGGAGGGAAACCAAACTGCTGTTTCCTAACGAGACAGTCGTCTCCTTTGTGAATCTGTGAAGACATGTTGCAGTTCCACCCTTCGGGAAGCAACGGTTTCATGATAGCCTTTTCTCGTTCACAGTGGATTGACCACCTTGCCACACATTATTGTGTTTTTTTCGGATTCGACCTCAAAAAGACTAAAGTAAACCAAAATAAATCTAGAGAACAAGGACATTGGGGTGGTTTTTTTGTTTGGTGGTGGGGTTTTTTTGGCTTATTCCTCTCTAGAAGCATTTATCACGTTCTGTAGAAAAAGCAAGTTGTAGCAGAGAGCTAGTTGCTTCAACTTCAAAAAATTAAAGGCCTTTTTGTAGCAAGGCTGTACCACCGTGCCGAGTAATCACACACAGCAACTAGTTGCCTCCAAGTGGTATTTGAACACTAGCAGAACAGTTACTTTATGGTACATTTTTTCAGGTCTAATTTGACCCCCCAAAGAGACTATTAAAAAACTTAAACCCAAAACCATGCTGAGGTTTACAATAAATAACGGAAACAACTAAAAAGTAAAGCAGAACAATGAGAAAGTTTTCTCTACGTGTCTGTAAATTAACGCTCCAATGACTGGCCAGATGTGCTGTCCAAGAAGTGGATCTTTGCAGTTTGCCTCCAACTTTTGAACGCATCAGAGTCTAAAACTGTTGAAGAAATGGCAATAAAACCAACTTACTTTGTGTGGTGTGGTCTCATTTTCGGCCCGACAGCAAAGAGAATAAACAGTGAAGAGCAAAGACACATGTTAAACCACCTTTGATTAATCTAAACTGGCTTCAAAAATATAAGCAAGCAACTACGTTAATTGGAACTACACGGCACCAGGTTGCTGGTTGGAGCGAAGTGGCACAGGTCCACTGAAATGCTGCTGCTGCAGCCTTTGAACACTTTGAAGACGATGTGCTCACCGATGTGTTTTACCCAGTGACACTTGGAAGGCAGCGAGGCAGGTTCTGTGCTCAGTACGGTGTAGATCACATCTACCCCTCCCTTCACTTCCCACCCGTGACCTACAAATACTGCAGATTTGGTCCCCGTTCCGTCACCTCTCTGAGTCCATCGCTGTGGGCTGGAGGCACCGGCGGTGCTGTATGTTAGCTAGTAGGCATCGGTTGCTTGAGAAGAAAATTACAGCTGTAATTTTTATTATCGCTTTACCACAACTTATTTTCCTATGATTCGTATTGCCTTAAGAGATTAGTTTTCTTTCCCATTTAACCTTTCTCAATATTGCTGCCTGAGCCAAATTTATGTCTAGGATAAAGCTATGTCCTCTTTTTATTGGATCTAGGTACCTCTTATAATGAAACTTAAAGTCATGTGATCTTTGATTGTGGTACTTTGAATTTCATATTGAAAATGTATATTATATATTTTTATGAAATTAATTAAATGTCGCAGAATAAATGACAACATAAAAAATAATTAGTGTCTCTGTTTGGCTCATTATCTCTTCAGACTTGATTTGCATTCAGAGAGCTGGAAACTCATCTGACCCACGTGGATTTAGATATTTGGGAGGACTGCCTCATGGCAAAATTTAAGACTAAAAAGAGAGGTTCATGAGTATGGTACTGTATTTTTTTTTGTTTGCTTGCAAGGTCCTTGGCTAAATTGCATTCTCGTCTCTACAGGATTTTATTCCACCTTCATCACCAGAGAGTATCTGACTGCCTTCCAGCTAAGCATTATGTGATCCAGCTAACATCTGCCATGCTCGTTCTCTCTTTCATCCTTACCCAAGCGTGTGCATGTTTTGTTGTTGGTTTTAGATCTACATGCTGCCATGTGTCAGTGTAACAGAGAGTCATATGTGCATCAAACACTTTTCTAAATAACTTGCATATTGATCCTGCAAGACCCCTCCGGTTTACGGCCTGAGATTCAGAAACCTGAAATAGGGTTATGAAGCTATTATAATCTTTCAAGACAGAAATAATTACAAAATCCATCAGGATTTCATTATCTTTATGTATATTTTTATATTATTCCAGCATCCTGGAGATCTTTAACCATGTATAAGACCATTTGTACCAGAAGCCGTAGAGTCTATACTTTCAAATTATTTACAATCTAATTATAAGACAACAGATCTTGTCTTTTGATACATTAAACTGTCCTATTATAGAAAAAGGATGCAATCGCCTATTAAATCTCATAGAGAAATTCTGAGTGTCAGCAGAACTAGATTTCTGTTAAGTCTTACAAGTAATTCCTATGAGGGTATTATTATTAGCGTTGTTTTTATTCTTCTTCAAAATAGTAATATGCTGTACAAACACACAGAACTATGACCAAAACATATTTAAAAACTCTTTCTGGTGCACGGCAGGGAGTTCAGCTGCTGTTCAGATTCCAGTTCAAGCCCTGCTTAGGGCTCCGTGAAGGAAACCATCTGACGAGATATTTGCAGTGGAATATGGAAGTGCTTGAAAGACAAGTCCAGTGTTAGAAGACGATTGACATTTATTGACTTCCTGCACCATCTAGTGGGGATTAAAATTAATTGCTCTCGTTTTATGAAGATGCTAAGCTCTTCAGGATGCCCGTGGCTTCCTCTCCCAGGCGCTGAGAAGAGCACCAGAAGACCCAGTTCTCACCAGCCTTTACGCAATGGACCAGGCTTCACTGAGATTGCTAGTGTCACCCAGGACAGCGTGTGACTCTCACTTGTGCATGTTGCATCCAGTGACACACAGGAGTCAAGCTGCTGGAGTGAAGGCCCAGAGGACCACTGGGAAGGACAGACCTCAAGGAGCGTTACTGGTGTGTCATTGAGCTGTGGGTGCCTGCAGGACCTTGGAGTCAGGCAGGTCTGGCCGTGCCAAGCAGAGAATACAGCAAAGACCTAGAGAAAACAGCTGCAAACCATTCTGACAGGCTCACGTCATGGGCAGAGTGTTGGGATGAACTTCAAGAAGTCTGAATGTGATTCCTTCCTCGCTCTCTCAGGACCTGGTTGGAGTTACAGCTCTGAGTCTGTCTTGAGTGATTAGGACTTAGAAGAAACACTTTTCATCAAACATGAAGTGTTTCATGTTGCTCAGCAAACCACAAGACCTGACTCTGCAGGTGGAAGCAAAAATGACTGCTGTAATCTTAATATAAGGCATTTCCTTGAACGTAATTTGATTAATTATCAGTGAACAGGATGACATTAGGTGATTACACTCCTAATTTTCTATTCAGGAAACAGCAGCCACCTTTTTTTCTGTTGCCGGGCAACACAGGGATGATTTGAAATTTGGTTAAAGTAGTGAGTGATAAACATTTTTAAATAGACACGATATCACTACAGAGGCAACCCTAATTGCTATAAACAGCCAGGAGGCTGGAAAATCCCACCTACAGAATAGTTTATGAATGAAAAAATTCCCCAGGCTAACTGAAAGGGAAGAATATACAGAAAAGCTTGAAGAACTGGGTAGAGGTCTCCTCCCTTGAGAAAGAGTGCTAATTATTTTCATAGGATTGGATGTGTTAGTCCTCATACAGTCCTTATTTGGTCAGCCCATCACCCTTCCCTTCTCTGAGTCTCTTTGCTGGACATGGTCATCCGTGTATCTGTGTATCATTATAGCAGCAATGGAAAGCACACCCTGCCTGGGAAATTGGCATGTCACGCGCTGGAAATGGTCTGTGGAAAGGAGCTTCACTGCAGATATTCTCCCCTTCAAGGCCAGAGCTTATCCTGACTTGTCATTTTGGGCAGGTTTTGGTCCAAGTAATGGGGACCAAGTGGATCTGAAGTGCTGCCCATGTTGTTTGACAGCTCTTCCTTTGGCTTCACTTGAACAAGGTCCTGAGGAGCTGGCTGACCCATGAGGAGCTGGGCCCTATGGAGAACGTCTGCTTGAGATCTTCCTCTTCCTTCGGAAGGTCCCAGCAGCACACAGGAGATGTAATGGTGACCTTGGCTCTGGGAGACTTTCCTGGCTGTGATCAGCTTTGTAGAGTGACAGAAATCAGAAAGGATAAAGACCTGAGTGTGATGTCTGCTTTGTTTTGGGTCCCAGTTTTCCAACATGAGTTTCACGCTGACAGAACATCACTCAGCTGTTGCCATAACATCCCATGCTGTTTCCTAGTTTGCAATGGCAGAATTTCCTATGCCTTTGTTGTATTATTTTTTTTCCTTTTTACTTATTGTTTGACACTGCCTATCACTGCAGGCACCAACACCTTCTTCATTGCTGTGGCTCAGGTTTTGGAAAGATCTCTGTTGCTTTGCACTGATCTTGGTGTGAGAGGCAACTGGTATGAAAAGTTTGTGACCAAACCACTGAAAACAGACATTCCAGCTGCCACACTCTTGCTCTTCAAACACAAACAATATGAGTGTTTTAAAATGGGATTTCCCTTTAAAAGCCCACACTGCAATGCATCAGAGCTAATTTCTCCTTTAAAGATGCTACTGCGTTTGCATTGATAACCACAACATTTTTCAGCTCAAAACAGTTATAAAACTGGTCGAGAAAACTCTTATTCCTCTGCTCCTCCAGAAGGCAAAGGGCCTCCCAGCACAGACATGTGCTCTTCTGTTTCTTGGGATGCTGGAGCTGCAATATGTGTTGTTGAAATGCCCGTCTCATGGCTCCTGCCGGTAAAACGAACACCACCTTCGCTGGGCAGGTCTCACTCCTGTGGTACTGAACAACCTGCACGGCTGTTGTCCCCTGCCCGGCAAGGACGCCAGCTTCCTCGTCTTAACAGTCCTCAAGTGCATCAGAATGCTGCTTAGCAAAGCATCTTCTTAGGATAAAGAATCTAGTCTTCACAGACATTTGTGAATATTCATATTTAGATTTACTGCAAAGAAGAAAGGAGTGTCAGCAATTTGGGGGGAATCTTCTAACTAATTCACTTTTTTTTTTCCCCCTCTTCAGCTTTTTTTTGCGGTAAATTTTGCCAAAACATCCTTTGACTGTGTGTGTTGCTTTGACAGAAATGACTGCTTGCAATGCTGCAGAAAGGACTGCTTTACATGCTGAGCATGCAAAAATGGAAACTCCATGAACATGCCTGTTAACAATCTGGCTTTACACACTTGGATTACTTTTATTTACTTAATTAATCCAGGTGATGAGAGGCTGAAAGTGCTGGTTTGAAATGCCCCCTCTTGCCTTCCCCTAACCAGCTCTGCCCACATGCCTTAGCCCTGAGGACTTTTTCTAATTAATGTCTGAACTTCTTTGAGGAGCGATGTCACATGGTTTGTGCCAAACTTTCAAGGTGTTTTTGCTGCTAAGACTGTTGACTGCAAGGAGAGGTCACAAAGCTCATCTCTAGATGCAATCTCAATAAGCACTATAGCCACTTTCTAACCCCAAAATAAAAGTACAAGACCCCAAACCTGGCTTATTTATAATTAGTGTCTGAATTTGAGAGATTTCTTGGCATTTTTGTTGTCCATTGCTTTCCACAGTAAGTTTGTTGGTGTAGCCTTAATGCACCTGTCCAGCTAATGCCTTGAGACCTTGTCTTCCTAGCTTCTCGTTTTGATTCTGATCACAACCACCAGAAAAAGCCTTTCTGGAACTTAGATGCGTGTTAATAACTAATGGGACGCCAACAAATCGCCTGAAATACAGAGGTGGGTCAGATGAATGGTTCGTATAAAAGTAACTCCTGGTGAACCATCAGGTGGGAATTAAAATTTAATTTAGAATGTACTATCACTGCTGTGGTGGTGGTGGTGGTGATTTACTTGATTGACTGCTGGTTTCTTTCACCTTTGCGAGCCTTAGCTTTTTACTATCTGAGGAAATTAAGGCTGAATTGCAGCAGGAAATTCCTTGTACCCAGGTGTTTCTGGTTATCTGATGAATAACTCGGCTGGTGGGGAGGCAAGGATTAGGATGGGATGGTTTGGAATCTAAATGATTCTCATTGCTTAGTACCACACATTTGACATTCTGGCAGCCGCTCTACTTGTTCTCAGCGAAGGATGGGAAAATCCTACTGAACTGAGTAGCAGGTCCAGCAAGCAGCGACAATTTCATTGTTCTTTTTCAATAGTTAGGGTGCAAAGCTGGTTTTATTAGGTTGTCCTGATTTAATGCTCTGAATTTAAAAAAACACTATTGAATTCTGTTGGCTTGTAACGCAGCTGCGTACTGTGCTGCTGCCGTTTTCCAGCCTGGCTTGTGCTAATTTGCCTTCCCAGGTTAAAGCAGGGAGGGCCTAACCTCAGTTCCACTGACTTGCTGAGAGATGGGTCAGTCTGGAAGGCCTCTGTAAAGCTAAGCTGCTCTTTTGTGAATGAGCACAATCAAAATCAGATTTAATTCAGTGACTGATGACCCCGTGCAGGACCTATGCGCTGGTGATGGGCTTCACAATTTAGCTGAGCAGGTGAATGGAGGAAGAAATACGCATGTATGAAGGGGGTGCTTTCTGACCTTAAAATTCATGACACAATGGACATGCCTTGCAGTGGTGGGCCATCCTGGTTATCACTGAAAACACATGTTAAATTCTCTTCTCCGCCAGGCTCTGGGAATACAGCTTCTCCAATGTCATGGCAATGTCACGGAGCAGGCCTGTTAGCCGCTCTCGCTGCTGCTGTGACCCCTGGGTGCCTGTGCTCTGGGTGGCCCAATCCTGGAGTACCCAAGGGTTACCCAGGCACAGGCTTTGCCTTCTGCTTCAGGCTCCAGAGCCCTCTGAATTATGAGACCTTGGCCAAGAGATCCCTCAGCAAGAGTGGCAGAGTCAGGAATAAACCTCCTAGAGCCTCGATTCACTCCTCAAAACCTAAATTATGCTCCATTCCCACTTCAGCTGCTCAACAAAGGCACTAGAAGAGACAAAATGTCCTTTCCTTTGCCCAAAGCTGAGGAAAGTGAGTTTTATTTACTGCAGTGAAGCTAACCAGTTAACTCTGTGAGACTGCCCTGGATGTGCAAGCTGGCAGCCTGGCTTGTAAAAGATACACAGCGAGTGAACAAATGAGAGAATTATTTCCCCAAGCCTTCAAAGCTTTAATTCCTGCAGGCCCCTGAGCTTGGTTGCATTGTCAAAGCTAAGTGGATGGAAACAGGATAATTTCCCTTAAGCAGTCATTAAGGAAAACAACTTCAGATTATTCAGGGTTTCAGGTACTGCTACAGCAGCCTAATGGAGTGATAACCAGTTACATCTTCCTGGGCTGTACCAGCAGACACAACCCAAGTTTTATAAAACACCAGAGGTATCAGCTCTCCTCCCCAGTGCCACAAACTGCAAATGAAATAGCTCCAAAATAGAGTAATGCTCTGCAAACCACCCTTGGTGCCAAATGGAAATGTAATTTGCAGGCCTGCATCAGCAGAGAAAGTCCTTTCCTCCAGGAGAAGAAATTCAAGCAGCCACATGGAAATACTTTAATTTCAGCGTTAACCATCAGAGGAGGTGGCTGTTGCAGATCATGGGAGCCAGGTAATTTCGTTCTGAACTTTAAGTACGTGCAACGCCAAGAAATATTAGGGGATGGGGAATGCTTAATGCAGCCCTGCACCAGTGGCGCTGCAGACTTGGAAGCGAAGCTCTCACTGAGCTGATTGATACCTTCACTGGAGCCACAGCACAATATTCAAACTGAGAGCTGGCTTTGAAAAACCCGCATTCTCTGCCATTTATCTTATAGTCATGAAACGGAAAATGAGCCCGGAGTTTGCCACTTTCTCCACGGGGTGATTTGGATGGTTGGGAACATGTGTCTGCCAGGGCTTGAAGGATGTGGCTGGTGCCCCCTTCCAGTGTTCAGCCTCCTTCCCTCGTTCCAACGTCCCTACCCCCAAACCTGTGAATCCAAATAGCTCCAGGGTAGGTGGATTTTTCCACCCTGTTCCAGGTCTAATTTCTCTTTCAAACTAGTACCGTATATCTTTCCCCACCTCCCACTTGTCACTTTATGGCTTGCTGGATCTGTTTCTTTTAATGCTGGAAAATATACATTTAAAATCACCTTAAAATTTACTAATATGCCTTTTTATTTGAAAGGCTTATTTCCCTGAAAGGCTTTCCCAGTCTTATATGAGGGCATGCTCTCTAATATTAAACATTTTTTTCTTAAAATGGGTGCACATCTGTTTGATATTTAACTCAAAACAAATGGTGAGAGTGGAGAACATGAGCAAAATTATGCTTCAGATAGCTATAAAAGGTCATTTTTGCTTTAAACTACAAAGGATGAATAGGGGCATATGACACACATAATAAAGACAGAGATAGGTTTAAAATGCCCTCAGGCTATGCTGAGGTCAGCTGCTAGCTTACAAGAAAAGACACATTTTGCCCTTCTTTTTTTTGCCACCCAAAAGTGTGGAGCAGCAAGCTGGGATTTGTGTGCAAGGAAGGTCACTCAATTTCTGCTTTAAAATCCATCACATTTTTCTCTATCATTTTCCTAAGGGATACTGAACTCCTAAGCCTCATAATTAAATAATTGGCCCCAAGCTAAACCCTCTTTCTTCCTGGCTGAGAACTGGAGACGCATTTGGCTTGCCTTGCTGAATGAACGAGAAATTCCTCACCATCAGACATCTAGATTATCTGCAGATATATGTGTGTGCTCCTCTCCGGTGTGGACAGGAGGATTTCTGCCACAGATGCTGAAAACAGGCAAAATTTGGTCTCCCCTACAGCGATGCCAGTGCTGGGCTGAATAACCCCGTCTCATTTCTGGAGGTGGATTTAGCCTGTGCTGGGCTTTTTTTGGGGAAGGGCTTGCTTTGAAAACCGCCAAGTGCTCCCCGCGACTTTGGAAGGGGAAATGAAGCGGGAAATGGGCCATTTCTCATTTAGAGCTGGCACGGGACCAAGCCAATGGGAGCAGATGAGCTTTCCAATAAAACCTTCCTGAAAGGCAAAGGAGTGTGGAGACCAAGGCGCTGGTTGTAATCGGCCTCCAGCCATCTGCTCCAGAAGCGCTGGAAATGCAGGGCAGGGTATGACTCGCACCTTGTCGATAAAAGGGAGATGGAAACGTCAGCTCGAATTTGGTCATCAGGTGGCTTTTGCATCTGCCAGAATATCTTTTCTGCTATTACAGACAGATTAGTGAAGAAATATGGAACAAGAAGGTCAAAACCTTACATGGAGCTCCATCCCTCTAAGGCTTATTTGAAGCCTTGTTTCTGTACTGAAGGGGGAAAAATCAGAGTGCTACTGTTTCTTTGCAAAGCAATGCAGCTTTGCAGTTGATTTCCCTCTTCTTCCTCCAAAACCTCAAGTGAGTCCTTTATCCAGGTGGGAGTTGTTCAAATCCTGTCAGTAAACCACGGGGCATTTCTAAATTTTAGACATGAGATATGCACGCACATTTCCAACATTTGAAGCAAAAACCCAATGCATTTTCTGAGTATTCCTGAGCTTTGTACTCCCGTCTGCAATCACTAGAAAGCAAATTGTCCATAGCTCCATCCCGTAACATATAGGTTATTAATGGGAACCAGGTATCCTCCTTCAAAGGAACAGGAACATTAACAATCATATCTGTTTCTCGTGTTCTAGAGAGCATTTCACAGTTTCAATGATTATTCAAAGGGGGAAAAGAAAGCTGGACAATAAATCCAGGAGCTAGCTCGGTAACAGAGAAGTACAAACACATCCTCTGGCTGAAACGCCTCTTATTAAAGCTTTATCATACCAGGCACACGAGCTTCCAGCTGCCAACATGAGGAGGGCATGCTGGCAAACAGCCGACCCAGCTGCCGTGGTTACGGTGCCATTGTAAACTTCATTTTTTTTATGCTCAGCATGTATTGAGAGCGATGCCTTTGTTCCATCTGGCTTCCATATAGTGACACTGCATCCTGTGTAGGAGAGGTCAAGGAGTGGATTATCAGCAAGTGTTTCAAGTCAAGAATGAAGGGAGCTGGCAGGGCAAAGCTGCACAAAGCCTGTTCTGTGCTTCTCATCGGTGCGGTGACCTTTAGGTTTCGGTGCCTGTGCGTTCCCCCCCTTCTCCCTTCATCTGCCGAGCGTGGCGCTGGCTAACGCGTTAGCACAGCCTTTCCCTGGCAGGTTTTTAGAGGCCAAAAAAAGGAAAAAAAGAACAAAAGCAACACTGAAAGCCTGGCTGAAATGTTTAGCTACAAGATGGGAGGCCAGGAGCAGGGAGGGAGCAGCGCAGGGAAGGATCTGCTCTCATCTCCAGCCCTGCCATAGCCTCCCCCTGCCCAGCAGCCTTGGAGCCAGGCATCGAGCTGTGATTGAAAAACACTCCCAGGATGTATTAGCCCTGCTCTGATTAACCGTGAGGATCTCTGGATCCCAAAAACAAGCGGCAGGTCCTGGTCCTGCTTGGGTTCTCTGAAACCACCCAAAATCAGCATAAATAGTTTTGGGTCTGTTTGTCTCTGATTTAGAACAGTTTGAACGTGAAATGAAGAGCAAGTTCCTCTGTCTGGTGGCGGAGAGAAGAATTTGCAGAGCACAAGCTTGAGGGGGGTGTGAGAGAGGGGAGTTCCTGGAGCTGCTCAGCCACCAGCTCTGGCCTCCCTGCCCCGCTCCCACCATCCCCGCTGCCCCTTTCTGCTGCCTCGGACAAGAGCTTTGATTTCTTTTCCAGTCACCAAAATGTTTCTTTTGTCTCTCAGTGTGTTACACCAGACATTGGTAGGTATGCAGAATTAATAACTGCATTTTAATAACTCATGACCTGTAAGACCCAAGCAATTATAAACCTCATAGGGTTATTACCGACCAAGTAAAAATTATATTCCAGTTAAACATTCCTCATATAATATCCCCACTGCAGTCAGCATTTCAAGAAAAACAGTGTTACCAGTGCTGTTTCTCTGGTACCTAATGAGTTGGCTTTGGCTGGGGATCAGGAGGTTTTGATGGGTGTAGTTTACATTGACCACTTGAAGGCTTTAGATATTCTGGACTGTACCTTGTTGTTTAAGGTTATAAAGTTAAACTGAGGCCCCGGGGGGGAGTGTAGTAGTCAGTGGGTTACAGCAATTCTGCAGAAAGTGCAGTGAAACCCTCTGCTCAGCCCTTCTCCGGAGGAGCAGCCTGTGGGAGGGACGGGGCTGGGCAACACCAGTGTCAGCAGCCAAGCGGCAAGGACCAAGCCTCTGGCACTAGTCAGGGTGCTGGGTGCTTCAGGGATGCTTGTGGAGGACTGCGTGGTGACACCTTCCCTCCTCACCATCGCAGCATGTATCAACAGGGAAAATAATTTCACCTTCAGTCTGAAAGTCCTTTGAAGTTTGTAAAAAAAAAGTATTTACGGAGATGCCTCGCCTCTCAGATGGGAGCCTGGAACGGGGGACGGGCAAGGAGGGGCATGTGTTAGCAACTGTGCCCAGGGGTGGAGGCTGGTGATCCCTCTCAAAGGAGAGTTTTAAGACTTGGAATAGTCTGGAGAGCTGTGATCCAGAGAGTCGGGAATATGTCATTGCTGCCATAAAAAGGGAGGCTAAACAGAGTGGCAGAGGTCAGTAAAACTGTACCTGGACAGATGGAGGAGGCAATGATTAGTCCTTTTTGACACAAGACAAAAGATGGGAGCACCCGGTGAAATCACAGGGCAACAGCTTCTGAAAAAACAAAAGTACAACTAAATCCTGGAAGCAGTTTTTTGGTGGGAAACATCAACCCTGGGCTGGAACCTCAGGGCAGGGAGCTCCTGTGTGCCCGCTTGTCAGAACCAGGAGAGGCTGCTGGGGAAGCATCACGCTCTATTTGTCCTCTGCCTCATTTTTTTGCAAACCTGAGTGCCAGCCGCTGTCAGCTGGTTCATCTTCAGTGTGACCTGTTATACACGCTCTTACGTATTTCTGATTTTATTTCTATTTTACTGTTAGTTCTTTGTTCACCTGTGGAAACAGATTATTATTCTCTGTAATTTTACATGTCAGGAGGAACAGATGCCAGCAGTGAAAACAAATAAAAAAATTCTTCCCTTATGCTCTACTTACACTGGATTTTTTGTCTGATTTGGTTTCTGTATCAATATTTTTCCTTTTTATCCTTTTGCCATGCAAAAGATGGAGATACTAAAAGGGATGGGATGATTATATTCCTCTAAATAATGTTATGTTGATTCTGCTGTGTAGTACAAATAATTTATTTGGGTTGAAAAGAAGTATTATTGACCAATTCTGCCTGTCAAGTCTGAAGCTCATTTAGAATACTATCTACTTTTCAGCTGAATATCCTGGAGTGTTTAATGCTTTGGTTTTAATGGTGGGGCAAACAGATCTCAGAAAGATATTCCATGACTATTTGGGGATATTCAGTGCCCAGGTGCTACAGAGAATCCTGCAAGTGGACTGTGCCTTTCCAAATGCCCGAGCACCCAAGTGGCTTACAAAGCATTCAGCTTGGCGAGAGAATTAAGGGTAGAGGAAAAATATCTTCTTCCCCTTCCTGTACCTTTCTGTTAGGGAAAAATCCTGAGCAGGTGACATTTCACTCTATTGCTGAAATATATCAAGTTGTTCTTCCACCCCAGCAGTGCTGGCTCCTTTCCTGTGGGCAGTGACACACGAGCCAGCCGAGCTCTGTCCCGTGGGAGAATGTGCAGAACTGGCTCCTCCCGTTACACTAAAAGGCAAGGCTGGGAACCGTGCCCTGCGCGGGGGGTTTAGTGCCTCGCCACCACGCAAATGTGGAAAAGCAAACGCTTCGGAAACATCACTCCTTCACAAAGGATTTGATTTTCTTAATTTAAGCAAAGCCCTCAGATATTTGATTTAGATTTGCTGGGTGAAACTCTTCATGGATTTTTTTGCCCGGAGATTCCTGGCACTGGCACCTGCCAGCACGTTGCGTCAGGTACGACTCATCTATCACCGGCCAATAAATGTTGCCCAGCTCATTTCTGTTTGGAACCTCATCACTTCTCCATTGCCAAAGTGCCTTTTCCAGGACAGCATCCTGCCTTCCTTGGAAGACCTCGAGAGATAGAAAATCCAATTTTTCCTTTCGTAATGTGTTAATCACCTCCATCACTCAGAGCGTGTGCTTTGTTTCGGGCTCATTTTAGCTGACGTGCAAAGAGCCATTAGATCTTGTTAGAGCATTAGAACTGACGGTGTTTTACTCTGAACTCATTTGGACTAGATTCTCATGTTCGTGAAATTGTTGCTGGTATTTTAGCACCTCAATTTTGTGACTCATCCATGTGTCACCCTAAAATGTTTACAAATTTCCAAAGAATGGTGAAAATCTGCTGTTTTGTCTGGGAACGCATGAGCGGTTGTTTTTGTTCAGAAATACAACTTGTTTCTTGGTCACAGTGCAGCTGAATTACTAACATTTCCAAATATTTCCGCATCACGTCAGCATATTGCAATCTGCAAGATCTGGAGCATTTATTTATTATGAGTTATGTTTATTTATTATTTAACCTAAAAATGCCATCTGGATCCTGATAATACTCTTGCTTGTTGATTCCAAAAGAACTTGATGCTTGTTTGCTATCTAAACTTGTGATTGTAAAACATAAGAATAAAATGGGAGCAATTTATTTTCCAGATCAAATTTTCCCTCAGCAGGATTAAAACTGCCACAGCAGTAAAGAGTTTACAAACTCACTAAAGAACTGTAATAACTTCGCTTCGCACTGTCGGGTCAAGGAAAGGTAATACATGTTTCCAATCAGCTTTGAATTGAACTCAAATTGTAGGTTTTATTTCACTTTAATCCATATGTGAGTTCACGTTAGAGGTAAGAGAAATCACAGGACTGCAAACATGGAGTAGAGTTAATTAAATTGTGTGGCTCCTTTTGGAAAAAGCCCTGGCTCTGCTCATGCATGAAGGCTTCCAGGGTGCTCCTGAGGGCAAGACCAACTGGGAAAGGGCTCTGCTCCTGCAGCGAGGACAACAGCAAATGAAGTTATAGCCACCAAGTGAAGTACATGGAGAAAAAACTTGCAACTGAGGAAATATTTCTTTTTGCCATCTATCCACACACAAAAAAAACCCCAACCACCTTGCCCCTCTCTCCTTCTCCTCTCTGACTCAGGGAAAAAAAAAAAAAATATAGCCCTGGGAGGACTCTAAGGAAATATGGCACGTTCTCGGCTCAGACACAAATGACATCTTTCTGCAAGACAATCCCCACCTCAAACACTGCTTTTAGAAATGGTAGATGGTTTTTAGTCCTCCTTCTCTATTTCTGACTTATTGGGGCAATTGATCTTATTGGGGGGGATTTCTGGTTTTCTGTCTGATCTTGTTTTAATTGTATTCTGCAAAAGAGCTTCTACTGAGTGGGAGAGACTATTCACATGCTTTAAGCTAAGTCTGCATTTCAGTGTCTTCCAGAACTAGGACCTGAGCTCTGGCCACTTTGCAGAATCAAGCGCACTAAGCCCTTGCTTATCCTTTGGCAGGGCTTGTTCAGGGACGCAGCGAGCAGACCTCAGCCCGGCCTGCGTGCACCTGGAAGGAGATCCATCCTGAAGCCATAAATGCTTTATTTTATTCTTCCCCCCATCTGAGAGGTGCTCTTGGAACATCTCCAACACTGACAGCAGTGCTCGGGACAAGTCAAAGTGGTGGGTGGTGGCTCACCCAAGATCTGAGCATCACCAGAGACCCGGCTGGAGACACAGCAGCAGGATCTGGGGACAAGGGACGGCTGCAGGGAAGGCAATTCTGCATGTGAGCATGAAGCGGCGTCCTTACCGGTGTGCCAGGATGATCAGGAAGGTACAAAAACTCAACAAAAAATGTGTTTTGAGCGTATTTTGTTGAATGGTAGATATAACTGGTTTGGAAAGTGAAATGTTCACCAAACCACCCAAGAAAGAGACCTCTCTTGATGTCCTGGTTTCTGGTCACTGATGCTTCTATCTAGAGTAACGAACTGGAAACTGCTTGGAGGGAAACAAATTTTTCTTTCCACGTGAAATTGGCAGTGAAAGGGGTTTCAGTCTAAAAACCAGTTGTGTTCTGAAATTAATTACATGCAGTCTGTGAGATTCTAGAAAATCAAGCCTTCCTCAAGCACTAACATGTGACATTTAAAAAAATCTGAATTTTAAAATAATGCACCGTGCATTAATTTTGCTTCATGCAAAAAGAAAAAAAGTCTCCTTTAAACAAATGTATTATTCTTAAGCTTCCCACAAAATATCAATGAGAATACGAGTCAATTAAGCATCAGGTGCCAGATTCAGCGTCTCCTGAAGTGTTTTTTAGTGGCTTTAACGGACCTCGGATTGAGCTCTGGAAGATCATCTGCTGGGATGCCAGCAGCAACTGGCCTTTCTGCGCAGACTTTCTGCAAAAACACATCCACTCGATGGAGGAGTGCTTCAGACCTGTGGGGAAGAGCTGAGTTCATGCCATTGAGTTCTTCAGTTTGTCACAACCATTTTAACAGCAAATTCTCATTTTTCTGTACTCCTCTGCTCAGATGCTTGCAAGAGGACTTGAAAGTTACTTGTCCTCAAGGCCACAGATATATGAAAAGGTTGTTTTCATAGATGTGCCTAACAGCCTTTCCCCTGTTTCTCGTTCTAGCTACTTAATTTCCTCTCTATACGAGAATGTCCTTGGCTATTCTGAGGTTCTGTTCCCTGAAGTTTCTCTGCTGGCAAACTAAAATGCTCAAGTGCTCTGTCCTCAGCGATTAGATGTGATTACAAAGCAGTTCACTGCAATTCTCCTTTCTATATAAACACTTCAAAATTACTCCAGCAAACTGAAATACATACACGTCAAAGAGACAGGTTTTGATGACGATGATCTTGTGTTCTGTGGGTCCAAGTACCTTTGATTAAGATGGTTTCCTTTTATATAATAAGCTTTTCTTAATAATTTCCTGGCTGCAAAGTCAAACTTTTCTTTCTGATAGATTCAGAGGCAGCAACACAACCTTGTTTTCTCTAGTAACACTCCGGTGTGTTAAAACAACTATTCTTTTCTCATAAGCTCTCATCTCAAAATTAGCCAGGTCAGGTTTTTATGTTGCTTTGTTCTACAGAATTGTCGGCTCATTGAAACAAAGCCTATTCAGCTCTTCCTAGTCCAGCTTTTATTTGCACATGTAACATTATATATATATTATGTATATATCTATAAAGCCTCTGTATTAGCTGCATTTGTCTATCAGTCCAGAGCTGAGGCAAATCAGTCCAGGTTTGAAACACTAAGACTCTTTTGTGAGAACATCCATCGCTACATCCATCATACTTGAACTCCACTAGTGTGTGGGCCACCGCCTAATTGCAATCATCATCTCTTTCTGCTGCTGACTTTCCTTGGTCACATTTCTGAGGTCAAATGCCAGGAGGCTGCCATCAAAAGGTTCAAGGCAAGTAGACCGACTCCATATCCTTCAGCCTGAATCCATGTGTGCTCTTGCAATGAACAGATCATTAACTTTACAATGCAGCTGCTGAGAAATGCCTTGAAATACTTCAGCTCTCCCATCAGGGTGATAGCAGCTCATTAAAGCACAGCGCCTGAGCCCTCTGTTCAGAGAGGGTTCGGAGATCACTGCTGATTCTTCTTTCTGTTCCGTCAGAGCAAGGAAGGAAATCGAGCTCGGTTGCTATTTTATGTCCTTGTGCAGAATGTGGTGACATCAGAGTTGAAGCATTGCAAAGACATCCCTGTCCTATAGCAAAGAAATCACGATTACATTACCCAACGCAGGAACTTCAGTGCACATGGGCTTAAACTGGAAATGGACTTCCTTCCTGGGAGTTGCATTAGGAAGACAAATTCCCAACGGATATTCTCTAACAAACTGAGATTTAAACTAGAAAACTTCGGCATATGTTTGATCCAGGTTATACCCGAATCTTTATAGAGGAGCATTAGATGCTGATGTCTGCAACGCTTGCTCCTGAGCTTCCCAGTTGGGAGGAGGAGACTTTCTCCCATCAGTGGTCCCATGTTTGTACACGCAGTGGCTTATCCCTGTTACTGGTGACAGACAAGAGGCAGGGATTTTCCCAATGGTCAAGAAAAAATGTGGCAAGATTGTTTGTATCTCCAACAGGTAGAAGAAAGCCATCAAATGTGTTTCTCTGGGGTGTCTACGGGAGATAAATGCAGCCTTGCTCCTTCTCAGGAGTGTATGAATTACCTGAGAGGCAGCAGGTACATCTTGGACACAGCTTCCAATTGCTCATGCTTGGTATGAGTGTGGTCCTTTGTCTCCCAAGGGTCCCCACTGCCATTCCTGGGGGCTGAGAAGCTCCGGAGGGGTGAGTGGAGCCTTCACGGCATGCACCTGCCCCCTTGTTAAGCTGAATTTCACACCCACAACCCATTAGAGCAGAGCTCTGGGATCAGTGCTGGCTGCCAACACGTTTCTGGGTGGAATTCCAGGTCTGGAGTGGAGCTTGCAAAGCCTTAACCATTTTGTGACCTGGGTAGTAAAAAGAGGGAAGGGGAGAGGGAGCTCCTCCTCCCATCATGGACCTGCAGCAGCTGCAGGTGTCAGAAGGGCTCCAGCCAAAATCAGTGAGCAGGGGGAGTAGCTGGCAGGGCATCCTCATCACAGCCCCCTTTTTCTGAAACGTGCTTGCTCTCATTTGGTCCACCAGATTTATTGAACTTGCAGGCGAGCTGCAAGGACCATCTGTTTTCCAGGGACTTCAGGGATGAGTGGAGCAGGGACGAGAAGGTGGCTTAAGGGGTAATTGAAGGTCTTGCAAGTGCGTCTGGTTTTCTTTGAGGGAAGAGTGGTTTTAGGCAGGCTCTTTGTCTACAGCTACAGATTATGAGTGATGTGGTATGTTTTAATGCATTACTGGGTGGCCAGATGACATGGTAAGACCTGACGAGGCTTATTTCACAGCTCACGCGAAGATGTAGTGCTGCTCCTGGAGCACGGGTCTATCAGAATGAAGGAGGAGAAGAACAGGCAGGAGAACAACACAAGGCTTGGCTGGGCACCAGGGAACTTGCCTTAAGTTGGACTTTTGCCTCAAGCAGGATTTTTTCTGACTTTAGATTCTCCCTTGCCTGATCTGAGGCTGACAAGTGATTAGAAAGAAGGAGAGCAAAAGCAGTTTGAAAGCAAAAAGAGTGACACAGGGCTGAACTGGAAGGGCTGGAATGGACAGAGAAAACCTAAGACCCAAAGAAATGATGACTTCAGAGGGTTAAACCTAATTTTTTCTATCTAGTCTGCTGCCTTCAAAGATGACAGAGGGGCAGAATCTGAGCTGTACCTCTCTGTTTGGTGATAGGATTGTCTTACAGAAGGTTGAAAACCTGTATTGTATTACTTTTCATTTCATTTTGTCTGAAATGACCTGAAATATGTTTCTGTAACCAACCAAGCTCATTCTTAACTCTCCTTACTACACATTTGGCAAGAATTTATAGGCAGTGCTAGAAGTATTCATATCCTTGCCTATTGTTCGTGCTGAAAGCCTCTGTCCTGGAAAAAGAATTGCACTTCCTAATGTTCATCCACAGCGCTGTAAATCAGGAGCCGGGCTGAGCACACATGCAGCCTCTCCTGCACCAGCCATAACGTTCTGGGAATGTTTCTTTTTACAAATAAATGTTACCTCTTTTATCACGATCCTTTGATCATCTAGGGAGAGATCTGGTTTGGTCCCTAGGTGGAAGGATCTGCAGAGCTGAGCAGATGCTGTGGGATGTTTCCAAGATCCCAGCTAATGAAGCAAATGTCAGGTTAAATGAGGAAACAAGGAGATCCAGTCTGTGAGGGGAACATAGAAGCTGTAGTTCCCATCATTTTAATTCAATTGCACTGGGCAGAGAAAGGGCAATTCTGCTCTCAGGGAAACTGGAGCAACTCTACTGAAGTCTTTTCATTCCAGATTTACCTTGATGAATTTGAGAGCAGAAACTAGCCTGAAGTATGTATAAAAATTTATTGAAGCTTTGGGACAGATTGTGCTTTGCTTGAGTATGTGGCGGGGGAGGGAGCAGGAATTTCCCTCTTCCTTCCCACAGGAAAGGGCTACAGTCTCTGGCATGAAAAAGTGCAGGACTTAGTACATTTATTTGCCCAAAATGACATCATCGAATGGCTCAAGGAAGGCCAATCTGAGCGGGCTGGAAAAGGGAGAAGGCAGTGCTAAACCTCTGCTCCGCAGCTGCTGCTTCCACGTCTCTTGGTGTCCTGAAGAGCATCTCACCCATGGCCAATAGCAGCAGAGCCTCCACCTCCCCACATGTGGGTGTCACATCTCACCCAGGAAAGCCAACACGTAGATGTCAAAAATGCACATGTTGTGTATTTGAACATAGAATCATAGAATTGTTTAGGTTGGAAAAGACCTTTAAGATCATCGAGTCCAACTGTTAACCCAGCACTGCCAAGTCCACCACTAAACCACGTCCCTAAGCACCTCATCTACTCGTCTTTTAAATACCTCCAGGGATGTGACTCAACCACTTCCCTGGGCAGACTTTAGTATATTCAGGTCCTGATCCTTCCTCAGCCACAAGTACAGTTCTCCCAAATCCACAGAAATGGGAATACATTTGCCAGGTCTGTCTCCTGCTGGAGGTGTGATGCTGTATTTAGTGTGTTAAATAACTGTTTTCTCCGTCTTGTGCTCGGAGGCTCTTGCATGGGGAGGTGTGTGGGGGGGGTGAGCCTGCAGCACCCATAGGTGCTGCAATGGGATGCCCTTGGCTCGGAAGATGCTTCAGACAGCAGGATCTCCATTTCACTGCAATGAATTTTGAAATCCTGAGAATAAGCTGAGCTGTAAGTTTTCATGAAAACATTGTCTGTCCACCTAGGAAAGCTGTTTGCATTCACACAGAGGACCTGCACCCTCTGCTCGGTGCTGGGGCACACAGACTGATTAAAAATAGTGACTGAGTCAGTTTTGCTAAGAGATTTAAGATCTTTACGTTGCTGATTTACTTCCTGAGGAGTAAGTAACATAACACATGCTACTCTCCTATTTTATGGTAATCCTCACCCTTTGTTGTCAGAATGCAAGCCAAAGGTGCACATTTTTCAAGGAATTGTTTGAATTACTTTCCTCATCCTGATTACTTTTCTTCACTTTTTCCTTCATCAACCATCCTTTGGGTATTAACCCTGTATTTATGCTCACATTAACCAGGGTCAGCATCAGAAAATGTTCTTGCTCTTGCTTTCACTCAGCCACCTGGAGAAACAGAGAAAGGAGACAGTACCAGACATACGCTAATTTCTAACATGTGTTTCCTGCCAGCACCAGCCTCGGCAGCTCAACCACATAACTCACCACAGGAATAATTGCCATTTGAGTACAGTCCTTGGATGCTCACGAGCCTGAGAAAGCTCTGCCACGGAGTGAGTGTCCTGTTGAACATCAGCAGGCTGAGAGCAATAATTCCTTCGCACAGACTAGTGCTTGGGGATGCTCAAAACATTGAAAGTTTGGCTTCATCTGAGCTACTTATGTAAGTTGGTTGAATAATAAAAGGAAACAGCTGTAGATTGGGATGAATGTTTATATCTGTGATAAAAGAACCCTCTGTTTGAATATTAAAAGAGAAGCCTGGGAGGCTGGCCTTCCTGTTGTCCGTGCTATTTCCATAAACATCCAGCAGGATCAGAAATGGTCTGGGTTGCTTTCAGGGTTTCCTTTGCACGGAGAAGCCTCAGGACGTTGCACTTGTGGACTTCTGGCTCTGGCTGTGCCCTGGGGTGGTTTTTGGTGCCAATAGCCTGGTTCACCTCAAGTGATGAAGGCATCTGACCCTCAGTAGCTGGCACCCAGTGGCCAGGGGTTTGGTAGCCTGGAAAAGATGATGTCAAGGAATTATATAATTCTGTGGCTATTTATTTAGCCTTTGTCTGCAAGTGGATAAACGATATCTTGTCTAAGAAAGCTGCAGATATCCCACCCCTTCTCTGCACGTCTGCAAGTTTCATTACCGCATGTAAAAATCCTGACACTTAGATGGAGTGAGATTTTTTCAGTGTTTTGCTTTGGCCCACCTTTTGCCCTCCCTGGAGCAAATGGGAGTTTTGCTGGTGACTTCATTGGGAACAGAGTTTGGATTTGGAAAACCCAGTAGTCTCCTACGATGATTAGGTCACGGCATGTGGTGGAGGTTGTTTTCTGCCTGCTGGGAGGGACATATTTAAGGATGTGGCCAATTCAAACTCCTTGGAAGTCTCCATGACTTCAGAGATGAACCTGGCCAGGAGCAATGCTCACAGATGAGACCCTATGCCTTGTAATCTTGGAAAGAAAAATGCTGTGGAAACTTTTCTGCCATTCAGAACCCTTCCATATTGCCGATCTAGAAAGCCTTTGCCTTCAGCTGCATCCTTTGCAGCAACCCCCCCGGGCAGGATATGTCGGACCCGGTGAGCATCTGCCCCAAGAGCTCTCCTCACACTGACATCTCGTTTTGGAAACTTACTGTGTGGATCTGGAAAAATCAAGAGCTGAAATTCTGGGACTCTGTAGGGGGAAGCACCCTTGCCCTGCATGTCTCCAGCTATCCAACACTGAGGTTTCATTTCATTTGCATTCCTCCTACAACTCAGCCTTTAAAAATCTTTCCTACGAATGGATGAGATGATTACACTTTACTCCAGTTCTTTTTCCGTGTTCCAGCCTGTTTTCACAACCAAATAAGATATCTGCTGACATAGGCATCTGACTGCCTGCATCTTCTTTGGGGACACCATATATACATATATATAATACATATACACATATATACACATATATATACATATATAAGGTTATATATACATATACATATATATGTATATATACATATGTATGTTCCTCAGTGTTTACGCAGGAGCAAGCAGATTTCCACTGCTGGAAACTAAGCCCATGGATTCCCAGTGCAGGAACTTGACACCGGTCACAGAGGAGGTGGGAAAGGAATGTTTTTTGATAAAAAATAAATGCTGGGGAAGGCCAGCTATCAAAACCTTTTCTGCCTTTCATTGCCAGCTTAAAAGTCTCCACCTGGCATAATCTTTTTCCCTTCAAGCTCTGGCAGCAACCCTGGCCAGGTCGCTACTTCCTGTGCCGGCGTGGTGCCATCCCCTGCCATCCTGCTCCCCCTCGGTGGTCCCCGATGCTTCAGAGGGACTCGCTCGTGGCACGGCTTGGTTGCATTTCTTGGGTGAATGGAGAGAGGGGAGCATACGTGTGCAGATCTCTGCATGGTGCACCGCTCTGAGATCAGGAGCGGTGAAGTGATGACACAAAACTGGCTGAAATGTCCTCACTCCAGAGGATCCAAGACCTCTGCGTGGGTTTTCTGTACAGCCCGGGGATTTTCATTTCATTTTTTTTTGCTGTGAATGCCTTCTATGGTCCATAAACTATATTGTTTTCATTTAATTCTGGGAACATAATGAATTTCTGTGGGCTTGTTTCCTGTTCAGTGTGATATCTTTGCTAGATGTGAGGTTTATTTCACAAGCTAGTTATAAATTTACTCAGACTCCCAATTGTTTCATCTTGGGAGCAATCAATAAAAAGAAACATGAGGGAGATTTTAGATCCTTCACATCCACTGAAAGTCAGGGATGTAAATCCATCGTCTGACTTTTTTTTTTTTTCCCCTGAGTGCTGAGTAACATTCAGAAAATGTTAAACCTCATATTAATACCTCAGTGTGTCTATGTAATGGCCAAAGTCTGAAATTTTCCCTTCTTTACCCCAAAAAGAGTGTTTAGTGTAAAAAAGCACATTGGATGCTGTTAAAAGGCAATGACAAACTGCCAAAAATGGGGTGTCAGGGTCTTTTACAACTGTCCTTCATGTTGTGCCCTTCTGCAACTCAATCTACTCTGCCTCATCACAGCATCAAATGGATAATACTTGCTTTTTCCTCAGTTTCCTCAATACGTGGTGAAGGCTATAGGATAAAAGCTAACCCTCCTGTAGCTAATCTGTAGCAGGCCCTTCGGTGCCTCCTAGCTGAAATACCCAGATTAAAGCTAACATCTGGCTATCAGCAAATAGATTTAGAGGCAGCAGATATATATTTAATTTTCTAGATTTATCCCCTTTATTTTTTTGCCGATAGTGAGGACCCTAGGAGCTGCTGAGCGTTCTTTTGAAAAGCTTGTCAGAAAAACACCTAATTTCTCTTCTCGCTTGTGCAGGCCAGTTGGGGATTGCTGGTGGTGTCAGTCTGGCATAAATAAAATGAAAATCAGGCGCAGGCTCTCCAGGCCACTGAGAGCTGCCTGGGAAACTCCCCGGCAGGAGGAAACTCCTTGGGGCAGGAGCAGAGGGATGTTGGTGAGGCCGGGCTGCTCGTACGTGTGTGAAGTCTGGCACGTGGATTTACACACCTTGTCTGGAGAGCTGTGAAGCCGACACTCCCCTTGAAACGTGGACCCAGACTCACTGGGGAGGGAACCAGGTTGGGAGCACACATGTGGAAGCATTTCGGTGTTGTTTTCTTGTTGAAATTTCACTTGAAGCATTTGCTATCTTAAAGCAGGGGCTAAAAAAACCCAACTGGCTCGCTCCTTCTTATTTTGTTTGTGCTTCGGAGATGTCCCAGTGCATAAGCTGTCATGGAAACGTGGAGGAACATGAAGCAGAGCTGGTTCCTGAGCTGCAGCCCCAGCATCGTCCTTGCAGGCATGAGCAACTCTCAACAGGGACCTGCCCCGTCCTGCTGTGACCATTGGGGCAGATGAGGGGCTGTGGCTCCCTCCATCCCACCCAGCTGGTGCTGAGGGGTCTCATCTTGGGGCTGCACAAGCCTCCTCTTCTGGAGAGGAGATGGATTTGCTCATTCGCTTTAAAAAATGCTCATTAATCAGAGCTGGTGTGAATCCCGGGTGCCAGGTCTGTGCAGGCAGAATTTATTCCATAATAATTTGTGCTCACTCACATTAAAATCACCAAATACACAAAGTAGTTCCAAGGAAACCAAAACCTTTAGGAAGCACATCTGGAGGATGATTCAAAACCACCTTTGTGCTCGGCTCTGACCGTGCTGTCTCGCTTGCTCAGGCTAGAAATGCTAAAACTGAAAAGTGATTCCCAGGGCTTTGTTCTTCCCAGCACTCAGGAAAATTCCATGGAGAAGATTTTCACCTGGTATTTTCGTGCCACCATTTCTAGGTCTGCTCAAGACACATGGGAGGGAAGGTACATGACAAGATCACTGTGGCAACAGACCTCAGGCTGGATCAGTTGGATGTTTCAGTGGAGATTTGGACTTGAATCCTTATTTCCCACTCTGATGTGAGCTTGTCTTGCCTTCAGCATTTGCAGTCTTTCCCTTCCCTTCCCTTCCCTTCCCTTC